>NC_079439.1:52185933-52200933 GCF_903798145.1 Danio aesculapii
TATTAGCCAGATTTAACATTCTTATACCTGTGTGTAGATATTTATGACACGTGTATAGCGGATAAACGTTACCAGTTATCTCCAAAAACCAAGTGTTTAAACACTTTAATCTGTGTTTTTAGATTTTTTTTCTGTAATGGGGATAGAATTTGTTTAATATAAAAACTATTAGGCTTAGTCTATAGAGTCCTGTAATCGAGAACAAGGAGGTTTTAAGATAAATGCAGACCGTGGTTACCTGCATTCAGTGCATTCAATTATATTTTTTTACACTGTACTCATATGTGCAGCGGGCAACAATTTCGCTTTTAAATATATAGTCATCTAAAAACTATTGCGGGTCAAACAGCCCAGCCACCACAGAAATAATAATAATATATAATAATAATATATAATAATAATAATAATAATAATAATAATAATAAGTAATTATTAGTAGGTTATTGGTAAAGCGAGATAATCCTTTCATGACTGTGACAACGACATGCAATCATAAAGAGAATAGCTGGGGAGAATCGCATCAGTTTTAACAAATATATAAATATATAAGCTAATTTATAATGAGCTTAAATTATATATTTTTTATTAGCCGCATTATTCTGTGCATGCAGAATTTATGACCCAGATGTGTAGCCAATAAACAATGCTTAAACATTAAAATGTGCTTTTAGAAACTTAAAATATTTATATTTTATGTTGGCTATGTTCAGGATAGGGGAAAGAATACTATATATTATATAAAACAAAAACATTTAGCCCTGTAAACCGAAATAGGCCTGCTATAAGAGGATGCACTCTTTTAAACGAGCAGAATTTTTTTTCTGCAGGGTGTTCGCTCTGCATGCATGTGAAAGAGAAATGAACAGAGAAAAAAATGAACAGACGATAAATAATATGCGGCTTACTTTGCTTGCTGATATGCCCATTTATTTAATTCATAACTGAATGCAAAGCCATGCAAAAGGGAACCTATTTTGAGTGCATGAGAGTGTTTTGCATGTAGTGGCAGTTGGTCAAATATTTGTAACCTAGCCTATAATAAAAAATAATTATTGATAAAGCAAGTTATACTGCAATCAGGTGATGTGCTCCATTGGCTCGATAACCTTAATATTATTTTGTAGTGTGTGCTGTGCCGTGGTTCTCATATCTTGCAGTGTGCGCACGTTTAAGATTTGAGGTAATAACATTGCAATGATGGTCAAAAAAAAACAAACATTTAAGCATTCTTTTCACCCCAACACAATTTATTAGGGCACCATAAAGACTAAAGAACTTATTTTTTATATTTGCTTAATTTTTTCAGCCTAGGGCTATACTTCTCACCATGTATTGTATCTTTTCTAAAACATACAGTATAGTGTAAAAGCATGTTTATTACTAAGAAAACAAACAAACAAAATTGTAACTTTTTTTACTTGAACACATCACATAAGGTACATACAGTACCATCCTATCTAGTTGTGAAAAGGCAAAGATGAAAATCTATGGTTAAAGCGCCACCCAGCGGTCAAAAGCTGCTGGCACACGTAGGTACCTCCGCGGCGATGGTAAGAATGACGGCAGAGGGAACATTTTGAAGTGGTGATATCCGTAGATCTGACCCTGGTGACCACACACAGATTAAAGAAATGGTGAAATTTTTTTGCAACAATCTATTATCACGGTGGATATATAATTATTCATTGTATTTTTATAAAATAAAAATTACCTATAGAAGTGTATTAATTATTATTATTATCATCATTATTATTTTTGCTATTTATTCACTAGTATTTGATTGTTTGTTTGCTAGTTAGTTTTTTTTTATTGTAATCTTTTTTTATCGTAATTCAGGTGTAGTGGCACACCTTTCGTGCACATCCTTATGTACCACCTTTTTCAGCTAGTCCAACAACCATTATTCGAAAAAGCGCGAGTAAGACTGAATCTTCTTTTTTGGGTTACTGAAAATATGCAAACAAAAGTACAAAGGTACAATAGACTCGATATAGCTCGGTCAAAAAAAACTGTGTTGCTTTCTACATCCATAACTGCAATCTGACCTAAACGTACAAACTAATGACATCATGACGTATTACTGTCGGAAGCCAAAAACACCAAAGTAAAAGTTTTTAAATTGTATCAATTATTAAATTATGTATTTTAGATAATACAAATCACAATAAATTCTTATTATATTTCAATATCAATCTTCACCATGTTTTAACCTTTTTAATTAAATTATCATCACAAATGAATTATACATATCTGGCTCTTACATTACCCGGCCACTAATTGTTAGGCTAAAGGACTAATCAATTCTAACTTAAAACATTAAGAGCCAAACAACTTCAACTTCAAATATGTGTAAAGATCAACTTGTCTTCCGATGTTGCTTCTTTCAACAGGCACAATTTATTTACAGGTCTTTCCAGAGTGCTGGTTCTGGTCCTTAATTTCACTCTCCGCACCATTCCACTGGAATCTGGCAGTGTTTCAAATATTTTCCACATTACTCAAGATTTGCAGGGAGATGAACTGTCCACCAATAGCACCACATCTCCAATCATGACGTTTCTGCTGGACTTCAGCCATTTCTGATGCTCCTGAAGAAGTGGAAGATATTCTCGTATCCATCTAGTCCAGAATAAATCTGCAAGATACTGGACTTGCTTCCAACTTCTTCTTGCATATGTGTCATTCTTGCAGAAGATGTCTGGGGGCATGATTGGCTGAGAGTTCAGAAGCAATAAGTGATTGGGTGTTAAAGGCTCAACATCGTTTGCATCATCTGAGACACTTGTGAGAGGCCTGCCACTGATGATTCTTTCAACTTCACACATTATTGCCTGAAGACAGTCATCGTTCACCGTTTGCTCTTTCAACAGGGAATTCAGAATTTTTCGAGTGGTGCGGATTTGTCTTTCACAAATCCTGCCCTGGTGAGAAGCAGCTCAGCTGTTTAATATCCATTTTATTCTCTTTAGCTGCAAAGCTCTTTCTATGTCATAATTATCCAGCTGTTGAATGGCTTCCCTTAATTCTCTTTCAGCTGCCACAAAATATGTTCCATTGTCAGATCTCATAATGGTGACTTGCCCTCACCTACATATAAAATGGTGAATTGCATTGATGCAGGAGTCTGTGTCGAGGCGGTCGGCAACTTTTATGTGCACAGCTCGGAGAGTTAGACAAGTGAGCATTACCCCATATCTTTTAAGGGTACACCGGGCCCGTTAACCTCAAATGGACCAAAAAAATCAATGCCGGTGTTAGTGAAGGGAAGTTGGTGTGGGAGGAGGTGATCTTCAGGTAGGTTTGCTATCTTTTGCTCACCAACCTTTCCAGACATCCTACAGCATACGGTGCAAGTGTTGATTATCTTTCTGATACTGGAATTGGCATATGACTTTAAAATAGGAAGAATCACAGACAACTTTGTCCAAACTACGTCTCACAACCAAACAAACGCAAGAAAAGACATGGAAACAACGTGAGGTAACGTAATGTATCTTTTGTTATTAACTACAAAATGGAAAAAGAAGGCTTTACCTTTAGAAACTTGTGTTGCTCACCTTTATGTTAGGAGACTTGATAGGTATTTCTTGAGAACCTTCACTTTCAGTAGCGACACTAATGGTAAAACTGCTTCCTTGAACCTCTTTCCTTGCCGGCTGCTTTTCCCTTAGATTCAGCTTTCCAGCTGCGTTTGGGCAGCTGTCTGAGATGCTATTAAACAGAGAATCTATAGCTTGGCCTGGTGGTCAAGCTGACCAAACCGGCAAATCTTGCTTTTCTACCTATTCGTTCGAAACATTCAACATGCCATCTTTCTTTAATTTTGTAAGGCAGTTTGAATATCACTGTCCTCATGTTGGTAGTATTATCCATTCCTTCTAAAAATTCAATATCCTCTATAGAGTTACGACATCCAAACAAAAACACTTCGTAAGCATTTAATGCTTTCCCGTCGGCTGTCCTCACTTGTGGCCATTTGAGCGCCTTATCCATGTATGCATTGGCAGTCACAAGTTCTTGCCCATAATGCTTATGAAATAACTTCTTTGCCTCATGATAACATTTGTTACGTGGCATGCGAGCACAGCTAGGAACGTCGATCACAACATACTCACCGTCTGTAAACTGTAGAAGTATAATTTATCTTGATTGTTGTCTGTCTTCTGCTCAATTACATGTTCAATTGCTCTCATGAAGGATTTGTACTGGAGTGCATCACCTTTGAACACATATGTCGTTTGTCTGCAACTGCTTTTGTGATGGTATTTGAACATTTACATTAGCTTGATTCGGTAGCATAATGCTAACTTTCCTTCACTTTCTTACATGATAATTTACGCGCTGATGCATAACTATTCATACCATCTTCAGACCTCTCATATTCTCTAAGCACTTTTAGTTTCGCTCAGCTTTCGGCTAGTGCAGTCTCCTTCTCTAATTCTTCCTTTTCAGCCTTAAAGGGCACCTATGGTGAAAAATCTACATTTCAAGGTGTATGGACAGTCATGTGTGTAGGTATATTGTACAGACCATCATATTGGGATGATATAAATATACCCAGTATTTTTTTTTTTCAATTTAACAACATAAAAACCGTGGACCAATTGAAGCGGTTTTGAGACCGGACGCAACATGACGTAGGAGTGTGGTCCCCCCGCCCACCAATATTGATTGACAGGCGCGCATTACCATATTCTCAGTTTGTTGTTTCACGTCCGCCATTTTCAAGGTAAGGCAAGGCAAGGCAAGTTTATTTATATAGCACATTTCATACACAGTGGCAATTCAAAGTGCTTTACACAAACAGGAATAAAAGAAACAAGTATAAGAAAATAAAAACAAATAATAAAAATGGTTAAAAAAAGAAAATAAATAAGCATAAAAACAGATAAAATGTGTTATAAAAGAAAAAAAAGAAGAGAAAAACATAATAGTGCGATCTGTCAGACGTGGCACAGTGCTCATTCAGTAAAGGCACAGCTAAACAGATGGGTTTTCAGTCTTGATTTGAATGTGCCTAATGTTGGAGCACATCTGATCATTTCTGGAAGCTGATTCCAGCAGTGAGGGGCGTAGTAGTTGAAAGCCGATTCACCCTGCTTTGACTGAACTCTTGAAATTTCTAGTTTATTTGATCCTAAAAATCTCAGTGATCTGTTAGGTTTGTATTCAGTGAGCATATCTGTAATGTATTGAGGTCCTAGGCCATTTAGTGATTTATAGACCAGTAATAATACTTTAAAATCTATTCTGAATGTAACTGGGAGCCAGTGTAAAGACCTGAGGACAGGTGTGATGTGCTCTGATTTCCTGGTTCTGGTCAGAATTCTGGCTGCAGCATTCTGGATGAGCTGTAACTGTCTGACTGTGTTTTTGGGAAGGCCAGTAAGGAGGCCGTTACAGTAATCCACCCTGCTGCTGATAAAAGCATGAACAAGTTTCTCTAAGTCTTCACTGGAAACAAAGCATCTAATTCTTGCAATGTTTTTGAGATGATAGTATGCTGATTTACTAACTGCTTTGACATGACTATTGAAACTCAGATCTGACTCCACAATCACAACCACAATCCAAGATTCTTGACCTTATTTTTTGTTGTTTGACCCTTACAGCCAAGGTACGCATTCACCTTGAGAACCTCATCTCTGCTCCCAAACGCAATCACTTCAGTTTTCTCTTTATTTAACTGAAGAAAGTTTTGGCACATCCAATTGTTAATTTCATCAATGCATTGGCAGAGGGTGTCAATGCGGCTGTAGTCATTAGGCAGTAAGGTTAGGAAGATCTGAGTGTCATCAGCATAGCTGTGGTAGGAGATTTGTTTTTTCTCATTATTTGGCTCAGAGGGAGCATATAAAGGTTGAACAGGAGTGGTGCCAGAATCGAGCCTTGTGGAAGTCCACATGTCACGGGTGTCCACCTCGACCTATGGTCACCTATACTGACATAGTAACCTCTCCCTTCAAGGTAAGATCTGAACCATTTGAGGACCGTCCCAGACAGCCCAACCCAGTTTTCCAGCCTATCCAGAAGTATGTTGTGATCGACAGTGTCAAATGCGGCACTGAGATCGAGCAGTACCAGCACTGTTAGTTTGCCTGAATCTGTATTTAGGCGGATATCATTGATTATCTTTATAATGGCGCTCTCTGTACTGTGATGTGGTCTGAAACCAGATTGATAATTGTCTAAACACCCCTTGAAGTTTAAGAACTTGTTAACCTGGTTAAAAACTAATTTTTTAATGGTTTTGCCAATGAAAGGGAGATTTGAGATGGGCCTGTAATTGCTCAATAGGGTGTTATCCAGGTTGCTCTTCTTCAAGAGGGATTTAACAACTGCAGTTTTAAGTGAGTTAGGAAAAATCCCCGAGAGAAGTGAAGCATTTACCACTTTTAGAAGATCCATTTCTAAACAGGTAAACACCGTTTTAAAGAACGATGTGGGGAGCGTGTCAAGACTGCAGGTTGATGTTTTCATAATTTGCACGATCTCTTCTAAGATTTTACCATTAATTGCCATGAAATCAGACATAATGTCTGATTTCTTAAGTTGTGGTTGAGCTAGTCTGACTTCGACACAACTTGGCTGATTAGATGAGCTGATTGCCTTTCTGATATTATTGATCGTCAGTAAAGAAATGAGCAAACTCATTACATTTGCTTTCAGAAAGTAGTTCACTGGGATTACGACTGGGGGGGGGGGGGTTGCGAGTCTCTATCGTTGCAAAGAGTTTACGAGCATTATTTACGTTGCTGTTTATAAGGCTTGAAAAGAAAGTCTGCCTAGCAGTTTTTAGTTCCATATTAAAAGCACGAAGACTGTCTTTATAGATATTATAATGGACTACTAGTTTCGTCTTTCTCCACATACGCTCAGCTTTTCTGCACTGTCTTTTCATCATTTGTACAGAGTCTGCATCATTTGTTATATCTGCAGTCTGCAGATATACTTGGTGCTAGCGATATGGCCTTCATAAACTGCTCATTAGTGTTTTCATTTATGCATCTCTTTCTGACAGAGACAGATCTGTCTTTAATAGCTGGAGTGATCAATATGTCAAAGAAAACACAGAAATGATCCGATAGTGCAACATCCTTAACAACAGTCGATGAAATGTGTAAACCCTTAGTTATAAGTAGATCAAGAGTGTGTCAACGATTGTGTGTGGGTCCTTGAACATGCGGAGTCAGATCAAAAGTGTTCAAAACAGTCATCAGTTCTTTTACAGCATTAATTTCTGGATTATCGATGTGCATATTAAAATCCCCAGCAATGGTAAAATAGTCAAATTCAGAGGTTACTATTAATAACAGCTCTGTAAAATTATCAATAAAAGTTGGAGAATATTTTGGAGGTCTGTAGATAATGATCAGTAAGATACGTGGAGCACCTTTTAGTGCTATACTCAGATATTCAAAAGACAAATAGTCACCAAATGATATTTGTTTACACTCATAGACATCTTTAAACAGGGCAGCGATGCCTCCACCTCTCCTATTGGCTCTGCAAACACTCAAAAAGTCAAAGTTTAAACGAGCTGTTTCATTCAGAACTGCTGCGCTACAGCTGTCATCTAGCCAAGTTTCATTTAAAAGCATAAAATCAAGGCAATTTGTGTTGATAAAATCAATGACTAAAAGTGACTTATTGTTAAGTGATTGGATGTTTAAAAGTGCTAATTTAACAGTTTTAGCTATTTTTGCTACAGTAGTCTCAGATTTTTTTTTAATAGACACAAGATTTGAGTGATTCGGTTTTCTGTCACGTAATACAACACATATATGTGTAGAGAAAGCTACAGGCACACTGGGTTCCTGCTTGTTCTGTAAACATCTGATAAAGGCACTGTTATCTAAGCAGGCACCCGAGACACATCATGGAGAGCTGTTGTGTTCAACAGCTGAAGATGGTGCGTTGTTGTTCGGGCCCTGGCAGTGGGGCAAAAGTCGGAGGGCTTTTCCAGGTGGGCTCAGAGGTGGTTGTGGAGCAGGCTGCTTTTTGGTTGGTAACTGGGGGCTTGCGGCAATGGAGTGTGAAAGTTTAGTTCCAGCATACACCAGTTCCTCCATCTTTTTTGAGAAACCCAAGAGAGGCGAGCAAGGTGACAATGAGAACGTGTCTGGTGACAGAGGCTGTGGCTCTGGAGATTCTGGCTGCTGAAATATGTTTTCCTGGCTGTTTTCCTGAGGATCATTTTTGAGTGACGAGACTTGATGCTGTTCTGATGCGTCACAGTCTGTCTGTGTTGAGCAGAGGGCTAGTGACAGTGTCTGTATCAACAGTGGGTGTTTTGGCTGCGTGACGTTATCACTGTCCTTGGGTGATGCGTCAGCCCCAAGTCCACTCGGGAGCTGATTTGAGGTCCTGTGGTCATCCGGACATTTGCTAGGTGTGTATGTGCCATCTGGATTGAGGTCAGTGGCACACACAGATGATGAATGATGGAGAGAGAAAAAGATATTGTCCTTTAGCACCTTTGCACCAAGTTTGTTTGGGTGAAGGCCGTCTGATATCAACAGTTGTCTTTGGTTCCAAAAGAGATTGAAGTCGTCATTAAAATTAAGTCCTTTCCTGTTTCAGCATGTGAGTAAAAGCAATGTCACCAAAGAAACACCCTTGCTATATTTTTTGGACGTACGGCTTATTGGGCTCAACACAAGAGCCTTCATCGTCTTCCTGCGAATGAGCAACAGACATTTTACAGTTAACGGCCATTTGCGCTGAACACGCCGTGAATGCAACGCATCGAGATTCGGGCCATTAAAAACAGCTGATCCACTGAGTCTTTCAGCACTCTCTCCAAAAACACTTGATTGATCTCGGCTGGCGGATCAAGATTCACCACATGATCGCTCTCATCAGCGCCATTGTTTGTAACTTTAGGTGGGTTTGCAAACATGTGTACTTTTCATTGCGTATTCCTTAAACTTCAGCCGTTTGAATTTCCCACGGTCACAGAAGCTCACTGTAATCTCAACTAGGTGCGGCTGGAAAGTGTGAGCGTGTTGCCTCCATTGAAAATAACAAACTTGCCTTAGTTATAGCCTCAGTCAAAGTTAATCCAGTGTGCATGGTTATTAGTCTCGGTGTACAAGCTCGGAACTTTAAACTAGCAGACAGTTGGTATAACTTTGTTTAGTTGCCTCAGTTTTGTTCCGTGCAGAAACACGGTATTGAAAAGCCTTTATGATTACCGTGACGAATTAAAGAGCGGTTAATAGTGAAACAGGTCAATCATTACATCCCTATGTGGATGACACATGCATCGTTACATAACGGCTGAAAAAACTATACAAAGACACAAATAATTTTGTAACTACCACTGTGACACATTCTGGCACATTAGGAATATGGATTGCTCAACAGTAGTCTCTGCTTGGTCTGTGTCCGAGTCGTACATGTACGGCTGAATTCTGGCCCTCTCACTCATGTTGCTTCTCTCTGTCTGCCTGTCTGTTGCCATACACAAAGTGGGGGAGCTCTTGGCTCCGCCCCCTTGTTAAGTTGGGTGGGAGGTCGAAACTAATTTTCATGTGAAGCAACACACCCCATAAAACAACGACCTGTGTACACACCCCCAAAATGACACTTTTTAACACGTTATAATAAAAAAAATCTGAATTGTTTTTTGAACTGAACCTAAACTGGCACACTCAGAAGAACCATAATATTAATATAAAATCTTAAAAGGGGTAAACTCGGTGCCCTTTAATTCTACCTGTTTCAAACTCAAACTGCTGCTTAATCCTTGCCACCTCAGATTCAAGCTCTCAACTTTTTTCCACCGCTAATGCACGTTTCAGCAGAGCAGCATGTTTTGCTTTCTGTTAAGCATTGTGAAGAAGATGATAAACATGAAGTGCTTGATGTACGACTCACATGAGATCCACGAGTGAGTCTTGGCACCACTGCTGACCCCTATCTGGGAAATACTGTCACTTGGTAAAATAGCCTCTTGATGTTTATTTATACCATCATGAGATTCTGACTGCCCAGTTTTCTTCTCCATCGATTCTTGCACATCTGCAACCCATCTTTTAGTTGTTCTTATGACGTCTTTAAATAGAACCATTTTTGGCTCAAACCAATCGACATGGTCAAACTTTTTTTCATCTTCAGTCCACAAATTGCCAACTTCTTTATTAAGCGTAATGAACTCATTTAGAGACTGCTCAAAATCACTTTCCAAATTATTCTTCACTTCTTGTCCATTTTGAGTATACCTCCTCATTGTCTCTATCTCCTTCATTTTGTCTGTTAGAGCTCGGAAAGTTTGTTTCCTTTTTGATACGAGACATCGCAATCTCACCTCTAACCCCTTTTCTGTTTATCATTTAGATTATACTCGCGTTGCGTGCACAAAGTTAAAAGCACTTTCTTAATTGTTGCTTTTCTTAAAGAACCGAATGCTAACAACCTTTCTATAATCACACAGCTCCATATTGACTGATTCCACCTTTGGCAATCATATGCACTCTAACAGGGGGAGAGATTTAGTGCTCTGCCATTTCTGTCCATGCGGTTAGTCTTTTCACTTTTGTTTTCTTCCAAATGCGAGAATTCTTAACGCATCCTTTTATGTCTCCTCCTCAAAATACTCACAAAATACTCCTCAAAATACTCACAAATATATCGCTAAATATATGGTTGGTTGCTAAATGTATGGTTTGTTCCTCTTTACCAAATGGAGTCAGTATGAATGCATTAATCATGTTCTCCACTTGAATCTTGTGAAGCTCTGCTTCATACTAGGCAGGACTGTCTTTACTCCAGATTAATTTAGGTGCCAAGGGGTTGTTTTATGTTTTGTTTTAAGGATAGGCAGGGATTCTCTGATCTTTTTAGGCTGAGAACAATGTGGCTGTGGTCTAAAAACGGCAGTTGTGGCATCACTGTAAAATAATTAATTATATTGTGATAATCTCTGACTGCAGGATTGAGAAAATCTCTTAATTATAATAAGGGGACTCATAAATGGGATGTATGTGACACACAGATTAGGTGTGTCCTCACCTAAACATAAAAAAAACTCTTTTTAAAATTTATCCAGACATGCATTGTTCCTTTTTTTACAGGCTGAATATACTGCCACAGGTGATCTTTAAACCATACCATACTGTAATTCCTCCTGAATCTCTTCCATTTTTAACATTAGGCTGTTTTATTGAAGGGACACAAAGCTCACTGTATTTTGGGAGAGTGTGTCGGAATTAGAGTCTAAACGACTCCATGTCTCAACTAATGTAATTGTATCTGTACTATATACAATATTGCTTTTAATGCATATGATAATCTTTACAATAACTGTAGTGTTGTCACTATGCTGGAATTTACAACTTTAAGTCGATACCATCAAAAAATATCAACATTCTATACTATTTTCTATATTTTGTGATTTAAAAAATCTTAATATTATTTTTAATTATTATTTAATGCACCAGAGCCAATGAACATTAGTATTTTTTTAGAACTAACATAAACTAATTTTTAAATATCAGATCTTTGCATTTTAGTCTACTTGTTAGTGGTAGATAGCTAATACATTACCATTTATAGCATATCAAAAACATTTTTTTAAGAGTTTATTTCATATATCATGTTTTAATTGACACACACATGGCGTTTTGCGTGCTTTATCATATCGCTCTGTGTGTGCGTCAACCTGCTCCCTGAAACATCTTGAATTATCAGTATTTATTCTATTCATTTTTAAATCCTGAATTTTCTATACTGCATTACACTATAGTTAAGCACAACAGTGAACAGTAAAGCAGGTCGCACACCAGAAGCGCCGCTCGGCGACACTCAGCGTTGCGCCACACAGCGCAATGCATTTTGGAATTCTAAACATAGGTTTCTATCAGGGTACACACAACAGTGCCACAAGCCGGCGGCTGTCGGTGGCACCCAGCCACGACTCAGGACATATTTCTGCCACGCCACAGAGCGCCATCTGATTAGTTTCATTTTAAATAGCATGCGAATGTGCGTGTCTGGTGTGCGATACTCAAACTGTCATGTGCGTGCCGTATCGCGGCACTGAGCGGTGCATCTGGCGTGTGACGCCCTTAACCGCCTAAGATATCTTGTGTGTGTTTTTGACATTTTTCCCTTGTCAGTTAAAATAACAGAGGAAATCACATATGATCATTTGAGAGATTTAAAGGGGAAAAATGACAACACGCCAATTGACAGCACGTTACACGGCTTTCGTATTTAATTAATCGAGTCAGTGATATTGAAATGAGTTAAGTTACTAACTTCTTGATTTTGTTTATACAGATGAGGGAAACGCAGCAGCACATGTCAAGAGAAGAAAGTGCATTTAGAGAGAGCAAAGCGAAAGCAAGATTATGTGTGGATATGTATCGAAATATTGATATTTTTGATACAAACTGCAACAAAGTGCTTTGCACTCATAATTTTTTTTTTTATGTTGCACTTTCACTACTGATATACAGTTTTATGTCTTTGGTACTGCGAGGAGCTTAAAAAGTATAAAAACACAATCAGAAAAAAGAAAGAAGAGTACATCCAAAAACAGCTCAAAACAATTGAAGAATCTGTTGACTCTTTTTTTTTTTTTTGGGACAACTTCTGGGACAAATGGACATATTTCTGGGACAACTGGAACCACCTTAATAAAAAGAAACGTGAACAGCTAACAATACAAAATGGAAACACCTGAAAAAAAACACTTTGAAAAACTGTTTAGTAAAATAAACATGAGTACTAAACAATCACTTATATATAATAAATTAACCCATGCTGAACAAATATTTGGAAAATACCAAAGTTCGTTAGACTACACAATCACAGAAAAAGAGCTAAAAGATAAAATACAAGTCCTACTAACAAAAAAGGCAAGTGGTCCAGACTGTATCCTTAATGAAATAATTAAAATCACAAATCACAAATTCCAACTGGCTATAATGAATGTTCAATTTGGTTCTGTGTTGGTCATTTCCCTGACATATGGAACAAAGGATTAATAACGCCCATATTCAAAAGTGGAGACAAATCAGACCCTAATAATTACAGAGGCATCTGTGTGAGCAGTAATCTGGGGAAGCTGTTCTGCAGCATCATCAACACCAGACTCATAGGTTTCCTTACAGAGCACAATGTACTCAGCAAAAGTCAAATTGGGTTTCTGCCAAACTACAGAACATCAGACCATATCTTCACCCTTCAGACTCTGATTGAGAAATACGTCAATCAAAAAAACAGTTGTGTCTGTCACAAAAAGAGAGACCAATAAAAACATTTGTGATGCGCTTGCAAACGCACACACACACACACACACACACACACACACACACACACACACACACGCATGAACGCACGCACGCACGCATCTAGATGATTCTTAATTAATCTTTGTAAAATACTGATTATTACTGTTTTATCCTAAAATGTTGATTGTGAAATGTACAGTTTATTCTGATCTATTTTTTTATTGAAATATGTGAATAATATGATACATTGAATAATATATAATATATTGAATAATAACACGATATATTGAATAATACTAATCATAGAAAAACTTTATGGTGTCTTGAGAAAGCCTAGTCTAAAAGTTTAAAGTAGCTATAAAAACGTAATAATTGAAGTAGTTTTTAAGTTTGAAACAGTTGGTATAGATAGATAACTACATTTAGGTTAGCAGGTTTCTAGTATGGATTGGCATGTTTCTTGCTAGGTCACATGTGTCAATTACAAGGCCCACGGGCTAAATGCGGCCCGTGAAACATTTAATCAGGCCCGACAACAAGTTTTGGTAATGAAGTTCAAGTGGCCCGCGCTCTCTTTAAATATAAGGTCTGTGACAATTACAATATTGAGACACAGGTGGTGCTGTCGCGCTTCACCCTACTCGCTAATTTAGACGTTAGCATAACGTTACGCTAAATGTAAACTAGGTAAAATATTTCTGGGACTAGCACAATGTCAAAAAAACGCAAAGTGGACAGCAAATATCGACAATTTCAACCAAAGTGGGAAACAGAATATTTATTCTGTGAATACAAAGAAAAGCCAATGTGCCTTATATGTCAAGAGTCACTCGTGGTTTTTAAAGAGTATAATATAAGGAGGCATTTTGAAACAAAACATGAGCAATATGGAAGTATGTGCATGGAAAAACATGTGCTAAAAGTCAAGGAATTAAAACACAAAATTCAGCTACAGCAAAACATGTTTATTCGCATGAACAGTGAGAGTGAGGGAGCTATGAAAGCAAGCTTCATAATTGCAGAGGAGATAGCAAAATCATGCAGGCCATTCAGCGAGGAGGGGTTTATTAAAAAAATGCCTGAAAAAGTATGTGGTGTTGTGTGCCCAGACAAAAAGCAAGCCTTTGCTAACATCAGCCTTACTGGAAACACCATGGCCAGTCAGGTAGATGAGCTGGCCTGTGACTTAAAAATCCAGCTTAAAGAAAAAGCCAAGGACTTCGTTGCCTATTCACTGGCTATAGATGAGAGTGCAGACCGGACAGGCACTGCCCAGCTCTCTGTATTTGTTCGAGGGGTGGATGCACAATTTTCTGTCACTGAGGAACTTTTGTATTTAAGGGCGATTCACGGGACAACAACTGGACAGGACATATTGTCACAAGTGGAGCAGTGCGTTAACGACACAGAGCTCAAGTGGAATAAACTTGTAGCGCTGACAACTGATGGCGCGCCAGCGATGTGCGGGGAGGTCCGTGGTTTGATCGGATTGGTTCGAGAGAGGCACACAGGAGAAAACCTCACTGCGTACCACTATATCATTCACCAGGAATCTCTGTGTGGAAAAATGTAATACAATTTCTTACCATTTACTTTTTACATAGGCTACCATTTATCTATAATAGCCTACTAATAAATATATTGCTTAATTTTTTTTTCCCCTCAGAAATCCACAAGTTCAGTTGTAGACGTCGGCAGTTGGCAATGATCATTTCATGATTCGGTTGCCTTTTTAAAGTTAAAAAAATAAGTTCAATAA
>NC_079439.1:52205933-52208433 GCF_903798145.1 Danio aesculapii
CGAACAAGTGCAACGTGTGCCTGACTGGAGTAGTGTTTGGAGGTGGGTGGGTGTGGTGATATGTGAACAGGTTATTGAGATTGGCTGTTCTGTGTCGGGTTTTCAGTTGCTGTGTTTGGTTAGAGAACACTTAGACTTGTTTTCAGCTGGTTGTGTATGGCTGTAGGACATTTAAAATTGTTTTCAGCTATCTGTGTTTAGTACTAGAAAGTTTAGCCACTGTTTCCTTGGTTACTGTAAGAGCTTGTGTGTCGAGCCGGCCGGTTTCGCGCCCCCCCCGCTGAAGTTTCGGGTGTTTTTACTCTGGAGGCATGTCCAAACGGCAGGTAAAAACTATATATTTGAGCACAGTAGGTTTAGTTAGCAGGAGAAGCACTTTAGCATCGAGAGCAACACCGTGTAAGTACATTTAGACTTGTTTTCAGTTGCTGTGTTTGGTTAGAGAACACTTAGACTTTCTTTCAGCTGGTTGTGTATGGTTGTAGGACATTTAAAATAGTTTTCAGCTATCTGTGTTTAGTACTAGAAAGTTTAGCCACTGTTTCCTTGGTTACTGTAAGAGCTTGTGTGTCGAGCCGGAAGGTTTCGCGCCACCCCTCTGCAGTTTCGGGTGTTTTTACTCTGGAGGCGTGTCCAAACGCCAGGTAAAGGCTATATATTTGAGCACAGTAGGTTTAGTTAGCAGGAGAAGCACTTTAGCATCGAGAGCAACACCGTGTAAGTACATTTAGACTTGTTTTCAGTTGCTGTGTTTGGTTAGAGAACACTTAGACTTGTTTTCAGCTGGTTGTATATGGTTGTAGGACATTTAAAATTGTTTTCAGCCATCTGTGTTTAGTACTAGAAAGTTTAGCCACTGTTTCCTTGGTTACTGTAAGAGCTTGTGTGCGAGCCGGAGGTTTTTCGCGCCCCGCCCACGCTGCAGTTTCGGGTTTTTACTCTCGAGGCGTGTCCAGCTGAGCTCAATCAGCAAAGCGCTCGGGGTGTATATAAGCGACTAGTCTCACCGCGGCAGCGGTCGCGGCAGCCTCGTGTGAAGACCGACGAGAGTAAAGACCATCGACTCTACCTGTGCGACTAAGACCGACAAGAGTAAAGACCATCAACTCTACCTGTGCGACTAAGACAGACGAGAGTAAAGACCATCGACTCTACCTGTGCGACTCCACCGAGCAAAGACACCGACAAAGCACTTGAGTACTTTTTACTTTATTATTTTACTTTATCTCTGCACTCATTATTGTTTTCCTTGCACTTTATTATGTGTTTACTAATTCCTGTTGTTACTACTAACTCGCAGAGCACGGGAGGTACGCTGCAGGCGCAACCCTCACAACCTTCGATCAATTCATGTATCTCTATTTCACTACTCTCTCTCCGTGGGCCTCTGGAATTGTCAATCTGCTGTTAACAAGGCAGATTTTATTACCTCCATAGTCACTCATTCTGACTTTAGTCTCATGGCTCTAACTGAGACCTGGTTGAGACCGGAGGACACTGCAACACATGCAGCTCTTTCTACTAATTTCTCTCTTTCCCACACTCCTCGTCAGACAGGGAGAGGGGGTGGGACTGGACTACTGATTTCCAAAGAATGGAAATTCACTCAGAGACCGTCTCTGCCAAAAATCAGCTCCTTTGAATTCCATGCAGTCACCATTATCCACCCCTTCCACATAAATGTGGTTGTCATCTACCGCCCACCGGGTACATTAGGTCACTTCTTAGATGAACTGGATGTTCTTCTCTCATCTTTTTCTGATTATGACACTCCCTTGTTGGTGCTAGGTGACTTCAACATTCACATTGAAAGACCTCAAGCTGCTGACTTCCAGACTCTGCTTGCCTCTTTTGACCTCAAAAGAGCACCTACTTCTGCTACTCACAAATCAGGTGATCAGCTAGACCTTATTTACACTCAACATTGCTTCGCTGATCAAACACTAGTAACTCCACTACAAACATCGGATCATTTCCTTCTGTCTCTCAACATCCACATTACTCCTGAGCCGCCACACACTCCAACTCTAGTTACCTTTCGCAGAAACCTACGCTCTCTCTCACCCAATAGACTATCCACCATTGTTACAGACTCTCTTCCTCCACCTTGCAAACTCGCTGCACTTGATACGAACAGTGCCACTGATACACTTTGCTCCACACTAGCATCATATCTAGACAGACTATGTCCTCTTACATCCAAGCCAGCCCGTGCCAGTCCTCCTGCACCCTGGCTCTCTGATGTTCTAAGTGAGCATCGCTCTAAACTTCAGGCTGCAGAGAGAATTTGGCGAAAAACTAAAAATCCTGAACAGCTCATAACATACCAAACTCTTCTGTCCTCTTTCTCGGCTGAGGTTACTTCTGCAAAGCAGACGTACTTTCGTCAGAAAGTCAACAGTGCCACCAGTCCTCGCTTGCTTTTTAAAACATTTTCCTCCCTCCTCTATTCTCCTCCTCCACCCGCATCCTCCACACTCACTACTGATGACTTTGCTAC
>NC_079439.1:52213433-52365792 GCF_903798145.1 Danio aesculapii
TTCCACAGTACTGTATTAGTCTTTCCTCTCTCATCAACTAATTCGTCGCTACTAATTTGTAGCTTAAACTTTCTGCGACAGAGCTTATTTAACAAACTGCTGAGCGCTGACAGCGTGTCTGTGATGTACGTCAGCACGCAAGTGACATCACGCTCTTTCTGACGGCTGAGAACTGAAAGTCATTCAGTGATAAATGATATAATGTATAGGAACTTATATATAATTAAATATGTATATGCAAATTTATATCGAAATACTGGAAATAGATTTAAAAGTCATCAGCGTTATTGAAAAAAAAATCTATCACGATATATATTGATATTGAATTATTGTCCAGTCCTAAGTTAAAGTTGACAAATTAAAAATGAAACACCCGAAATTACATGATACTCCAGAGTAAACGTGGACAGTGTGGCAATGATGCAATGATGTTAATCGAATTATGCGTCATAACATGTAAAACAGGATCATGAAAGGAACATTCAAAAAGCAACTTATGTAAATACCTTAAGCATATTATTGTCTTATTCTGATCAAGGCAAATAATTCGATTACTGATGCCCATGTAAACGTACTCAGATCTCCACTGCATCTGTGTTTCTGTTGCCACTGTGAAAATCAGCTGTAGTTCACTTAAGGAATATCCCCTTTTTCATGCAAACAAATCCCTCTTTTACCATTGTACACTTGACAAAAATTCTACACTCACCCATTTTTCTGACATTTCCAACCAGAGGTGCAGAAAAAAAAAAAAAGGGGGGGGGGGGGGCTGGGTCATGGCCCTTAAAGGATTATCAAGGCCACTTTGCTCTTATGGCTCGTGTCCACCGACTGGTACGGTATGGTACGGTTCGGTACGGGTCACCTTTATCAAGCTTGCGTTTTCACTACCAAGGGTACCCTTTTGGTGGGCGTGGTGTACGACAGAAAGTTTCAGTCGACATCATTCTCACTCGAGGAAATGTCTACAATAAAGCTGTATAGGTCGCTCACATATCATATGAGAAGCACTTTCTAACGTCCACTACTATGTATATGTATCACATTATGTATGTGTGTTGCCCTTTAAGAGCTGCACCCCAACCCCCCAGCGTGTGCGCTGCGGGAGGCAGTCTGCGTGTGTTAGGAGAGGGAGAAGGAGTGTGTGCGCTGCTCTTCCCCTCAAAATGCTCTACTTTTAAATATTGTTTACTTTATTTTGTGGTTTGAATTGTAATTCTTGTGACGCTGATGGAGGCTGACTATAAAGGTTTGTGTCTAAAATGATATTATCGTCTCGAAGTTCTTTTTTTTCACTTGCTATCCGGCGCAAAGCATCACAATTGGCGCCCGAACTTCTAATTCTGGACTCGGATTTTGTCGAAAATGTTCCAGGTCACAACCAACAACTGATTCTGCATTTATTTCTACAGAACTGTTCAAATTTTGTCTTTTCATGGACATTACTTAAAGTTTTCTGGAAGTTTCACTCAACGCTACTGATGCAAGGCATGGTAAGATTAGCTAAAGCTAGCAAAAGCTATTGTGCACCTGTCTGGACATGTCCTCTGCGATGCTGGACCCTAGTTTGCGGTTTGTGCTCTGTTAACCACCTTAACTTTGATTATTACTCCGTTTTGTGCATCTGAGAGCTCATTTTTGTAATGACTGAAGACTTTGCGGTCTTGTGAAGAATATTTTGCATGAATTTCATTTTTTTCTCTATCAAAGACTAAAAGGAGACTAATTTAATTGCCCTTGGATTTTTTTTTGCAAAACCATCACATTTCAGTGGACATTCGTTGTTTTGTGGATTGTTTTGGATATTTTTGGTGCTTGTGCATATTTCAACTGCTCCAATACAACAAACTTGAACTGTTTTTGTTTAAGGAAAATCTCCACTAGTTCTATTTCGGCTCTTTTTTGTCCCATTTTGAACTGAACAGACTTACATTGAACTGAACAGACTTACATTGAACTATACACAGTTCTCAAGTCACCATTAGTGCACTTTCTATACAAAAAAACTTGTACACTGTGACATTTGAATAATATTTGTTTGACCTGTTTAATTCTGTGTTGCACTGTTTGAAACAGATATTGGGTATATTTAATTTTCTTTCAATTATTCTGTCACACGCTTTACATTTTCTACTGTTTAGCAGTTACATTGTCTCGTTTAAGTGACTACACTTACCAATATGGCTAGTTATCCTGACATTAATGATGACTTTATTTACCCTTTAACTGGTCCTTCCTCTAGACAGAAGCAGAGGTTAAGAAAACAAAGTCTAGAAACTCAAATTGAGGTCCTAACAGCTGAAGTTTCAGATTTGCATAAATGTCTAAATGATTCCCTTGACTTGCAGTAGAAAGTGTTGAGACGTTTGGGGCCTAGAGAAGTTGGCTTAACAACAGGGCAAAAAGCGAAGTTTTCTCCAATTGCCACCTCTACTCCACACATTCCTGCGGATCGTGTGCCATATCAAGGTATGCATACTGTTGACGCTTGCCCATCAAATGTAACTTTCTCTCCCAAATCAAATCCTTCTGACATGTCCAGTACAAGTAGAATTCTGGCATCTGTGCTTTACCAGTCAAAACTGGAGCCACCTGTGTTTACGGGTAATGGCCGTGTGCATCCTGAAGATTGGTTACAGTCTGTCAATGTTTACAGAACTTCATTTGACTTAACTGATGCACAAATTCTCCTTGACCTACCTCGTTTTTTGGGGAAGGAACCAAAGAAATGGTTTTCTGTCCTAAGCTCACATGTTAATTCATGGACACATTTCTGTGAGTTGTTCAAGACAGTTTTTCTTCCATCTGACAACCAAGAACAGATAATGAGAGGTATTTTAGACCATTTTCAAACTTCTGACGAGCCTTTTCCTACTTTTGTGGCTCATATGTTAAGTGAATTCAAGAAACTGAAAACTCCACAAGCCGAATGTGAACAAGTAGACTTAATTTTTAAGCACACAGAATTTCACTCTATGGTACTTCTGTGTTCTCTGGTATGGATCTCCTTCTTAGAGCTCATGAGCTTCATGTTGTCTTGGGCTCGGGTGCATGTCTTCCTGTCACAGTGAGAGACAAAACAAAGACGAACAGGGAAACTCACTGCTTTAAATGCTTGCTTCCTGGCTTCACTAAGCATACTTGTCCGCGATGTAACAAATTTTTTGAGGCAAACTCAGAATATGTTGAACCTATGGATGCTCAGACAATGCCTACTCTTTCTGGAAGTTCAAACTTACCTGAACAAGGTGCTGCAAGTGATGGAGACTGCTCTGGCAGGCACTCTGGAAACTCCAGAGGAGGGAGAATGATTCGCAGAGGCAATCCTCTCTCCAGGAAATGACTTCGCCTCATTTGTCTGATGAAAATGATTTCTTTCTACATGTTCTTAGTCATGTTGAAGACACTGTATCTCCTTCTTTCTGGAACAGTCCATTTAAAGTGAAAATCAATCTGAGTTGCCAAGTGTTAGAAGCTACTTTAGACACTGGTGCATCTCTTTCGGCTATTCAAGCTGATATTGTTCAAACTCACCCCAAATTGACTGCTAACATTACACCAAGGACTACTTCACCAATTTTGCTGGCTGTTGGTAGCACTTGCAATCCTGTTGGCATTACTTGGTTGAATTTTGGATTCATGTGACAGCGCTTCTATCACCGTTTTGCCGTTGTTTCACATTTGCCATCTACCTTGGTCCTTGGTATGGATTTCATGCAACGTGCGTCAGTCTCTATTCATGTTCCTTCAAGAACAGTTGTAATTGGAAACAATCCCTTGATTGTTGACGAAATGGAGGGAAGTGACATAAATGAATCAAGAAGTAGCCTGTTCCTCATGGATGTCTCATCTTCTTTGCTTTCTCAAAAAAATGGATGAAGCTTGTTTAGGTCTTTCTGAAAAAGAACATATGACAGAACTGCTTGGGACATTTTTTGATCTTTTTCATGGACGCTTAGGACATACTAAGTTAGTTGAACACCACATTGACACAGGAACTGAAAAATCGGTTAACTTACCCCCTTATAGAACTTCTCCCGCTAAAAAACAGTTGATTGAAGAACAAATAGGGAAGATGCTAAGTGAAGGAATCATTGAACCTGCAGTGGGACCATGGCTGCCCCTGTTGTCATTGTTCAAAAACCATGTGGTGAACCACGTTTTTGTGTTGATTACCATGGATTGAATCAACTTACCGTTAAAGATTCATATCCATTACCGAGAGTTGATGAGTCCCTGGATTTCCTTTCCAGAGAGAAATTCCTGACAACAATTGACCTTTCTTGGGGATATTGGCAAGTCCCAATGGCTGAAAGCTCTAAACCTAAAACTGCTTGAAATTGACGTTCCTTACCTGGAACAGTTGCAGTCTTCATTAAGAGAAGCTCATGAACATGCGAAAGCGAGCTTGGAAGTTAGTCACTCAAAGAGAAAGGTACACTATGACAAGAAAAGACGTTGTGTTTATTATTCAATCGGTGACCTTGTCAAAGTAAAAACACACCCAAATTGTGATGCGTTAGCAAATTTCAGAGTTAGCATTTTCAAAGTTAGCACCACTTTATTCTGGTCCTTACTGTGTTGTTCCAAGTTTTGTCTGACGTAAACTACAGACTCCGAAAGCTGGATACAGGGGAGGATGTTGGTGTTTTTCATGTTGTAAACATGAAACCTTTTCATTCCAGACCTGACAATAGAGTACATGAGCGAGATGGTTTTTCATATGACTCATACATACTTGATGTAGACAATGTGTTTCTATCCCAAAATGTAAACTCTTGATTACCTGATGCATCAAATGTTGATATTGACCACTTGACTGACACTGATGATATGATATCCACGTGTGACAGACATGATTTTGCCCCTGTTGTTAACTTTGACACTCGTACACATGATCCCCATGACACTGATAATACTCAGAAAAATTATTGTTATGATTTAAGACCTAGACATGCTCCAAGAGTTACCACAGGTTGGTCACAAAAGAAAAGGACGAATGACTATCATACTAATAGACTTGACTTTAGGCGGTAGATGTTATTGTTATATGGGAGTTTATGGTACTATGAGTATATATACTTACCTATATTTCGTTGTATGTTTTTGATACGTTTAATAAAGTTGTTACTAATGTTCATCTACTAACAGAAATGTTTTGTTGCACTCCTTTGTTAAAGAATGACCTTTATAAGCATACAGAGTAATGTGTGAATTTCACTAACATGTATGTTAGTATATGCCCTTGTATGTGTGACATTGAACAGGGTTTTTTGTAATTCAGTTTCCATGTATGGAGTTGAACATACAAATGTTGTCCTTATGTTGTGTACGGCAGGGGACAGCCTTTTCTCTCCAGGGGGAATCTGTAACGTCCACTACTATGTGTATGTATCACATTATGTATGTGTGTTCCCCTTTAAGAGCTGCACAACAACCCCCCAGCGTGTGCGCTGCGGGAGGCAGTCTGCATGTGTGAAGAGAGGGAGAAAGGAGTGTGTGCGCTGCTCTTCCCCTCAAAATGCTCTACTTTTAAATATTGTTTACTTTTATTTTGTGGTTTGAATTGTAATTCTTGTGACGCTGATGGAGGCTGACTATATAGGTTTGAGTGTAAAATGATATTATCGTCTCGAAGCTCTTTTTTCACTGGCTATCCGGCGCAAAGCGTCACAATTTCCACAAAACAGATGCTTTACACACATAAATACTTCTGTATAAATGTTTATTACTAACTTTTCTATGAACATGAGTTGATTATAACAGCAGATCAATGACAGTGCGAAACAGACTACTGTAACGTCTGTAATTATATCAAATTACTAAAATGAACATATATACATATATATATATATATATATATATATATATATATATATATATATATATATATATATATATATATATATATATACACAGCCCCTTACAGTCTCTGATATGTTATCACCTACAGAAGAACACACACAGCAGACATTTTGTCCGTATTTAGGTTCAAAAACAACCCAAAATATAGTCCAGTCAGTGAAAACCTCTCATCTGTGTCTGTAATCTTCAGCAGCACATGTAGCCTCTGTTAGAGAGTAACTCCATCATTCCCAGTTCATATTAGTCCAAACGGTGATAATAACAATAATAGTTAAACAAGGCAGTTTGTTCATGTTTGACGACAAGGTTTGTTTGAGCCCAGGTCGACCATGGCTCGTTATTATATGTATATATCATTCCACTGTAATGTCTCGGCTCGTCGGCTGTGCGTGTATTTTAAACATGGTGGGTTTTTTGTTTTCATTTTAGCTTGTTGCGTAAGCGAATGACGCCTCTCTGTAAATCAATAGCGTTCAGCTGCGCATCTAGCTCCGCCTTTTGGTACCCTTTCGCGTGTTTGGTACCCTTTCGAAAGGGTGCCGAAAAAGTGGTACAGTACGGTTTGGTTCGGTACGCCTTTTGACAGTGGAAACGGCCATAAAAGCGTACCAAACTGAACCATACCATACCGTACCACTCAGTGGAAACGGGCCATAAGGAACCTTAAATGTAGCAGATTATTTTGAAACCTTGGCCAGATCTGTGCCTTGCCACAATTCAGTCTCTGAGCTCTTCAGGCAGTTGTTTTGACTTCATGATTCTCGTTTGCTCTGACATGAACTGTGAGCTCTTCATAGCACAGAAACAGCACTCCTAAGAGTTACAAATGACCTTCCCCTGTCATCTGAACGTGGTTGCAGTTCTCTTTTAGTGTTATTGGACCTCAGTGCTACATTTGACAAAATCAATCATAATATTCTCCTTTATAGGCTTGAATATTATGTTGCTTTTACAGAAACTGCATTGGCCTGGTTCAGGTTTTATCTATCTGAACGTTATCAATTTGTATCAGTTAACGAAAAGGCATCATACAGATCAAAAGTACAGTGTTGGGTACCACAAGGCTCAGTTCTTGGTCCCTTACTGTTCACACTATGCTACCACTAAGTGATATCATTAAAATACATGAGTTAGCTTCCACTGTTATGTTGATGATACACAACATTATATCTCCTCTCAACCTGATAACTAGTATGAATGTACAAAATTAACAGATTGTATAGCTGATATTAAAAATTGGACGACTAATAACTTCTTATTTCTAAATTCAGATAAACCGATGTCTTGCGTATTGGACCCAAAAACCTTACACGCAAAAACACAGTACATGGTAAAACCCTTGATAGATTCTCAGTTCAGTCCTCATCTTCAGTGAAAAATTTGGGGGTGATTTTTAATAGATTTTTGATATTTGTTTGAAGGCCAGATTTCAAGCATCTGTAAAACTGCATATTTTCTCCTTAAAAATGTTACCAAACTTCAACATATTCTATCAATGTTTAATGTGCAAAAACTTATTCATGCTTTCATGACCTCTAATTTAGACTATTGTAATGCGTTACAGTTGCCCTGTTGGCCTAATTAACAAACTTAAGCTAGTTTTTACTTTTTATTTTACTGACTACCAACAAAGCCCTGAACGGCTTTGCTCCCCAGTATTTGAGGGAGCTCCTGGTGCATTACAGCCCCTCATGTCCACTACGCTCAATTAATTTGGGACAATTGATTATTCCCAGAATATCAAAATCAACTGTAGAACTGTAGCGGTAGATTTTTTTCATATCTGGCACCTAAACTCTGGAACAGCCTTCCTAGCACAGTTCGGGATGCAGACACACTCTGTCACTTTAGAACTAGATTACAGACATATTTCTTTGCATTAGCACAGGGGTCACCAAAGTTGTTCCTGGAGGGCCGGTGTCCTGCAGATTTTAGCTCCAACCCTAATCAAACACACCTGAACAAGCTAATCAAGGTCTTACTAGGTATACTTGAAACATCCAGGCAGGTGCGTTGAGGCAAGCTGGAGCTAAACCCTGCAGGGACACCAGCCCTCCAGGACCGAGATTGGTGACCCCTGCATTAGCTTATGCAAAGTGACGCATGCTCGAATGACGTCACTGTCACTGGACGGTAGCCTCGGTAGCCTCGTTGTGTGTGTTTGGTGTTTAGACTCGCAATTTACATTTTTATCATAAAATACCTCCTCATTCGCTAAATATTTGTCTCTCCTACTTAGGGTGAACAATTCCTTAACACACTTATACAAACAAATCTACTTTCAAACCTTCTGTCTCTCGAGCATCCGCCTGTCGTTTGTAGCTTTAGCCTGCTAGCACCGCTGGTCAGCTAAAGCTACCGACCTCTTTCATTCACTTATTTTCTCACTTACTGGCTTTGCTCTTCACATTGTACAATGTCGCTTGCGTGTCCGTCCTTGAGTGCAGGTGAAGCATCGATGGAGGCATTGGAGCTGGAGCTGGAAGCAGTGGAGTGCCAGATTCGCTCCCACGAGACAAAGCGAGGGCGACTCCGGCCTTTGCTCGAACCCGTTATTCGCTCGTCTGATGTAAGTGTACAATAAAACCACGATACTCCGTCTTCCTCAACCCCGCGTGTTTCTCTGTCCAGGCCCAGCGCAGCGAGGGAGCGGCTCTCCCAGGCGTCGGTCCCGGGGCAGAACGTCTCCTCCTCCGGTGTTCCGAGATCCCCACGGAGAACCCCTTCGCCCCTCTCCGCGAGACGGGTCGCGATGTGGCCATCATCGGCATATCAATCGTGCGCCACGTCCGCTCCGCTTCCTCCAAAGGTAACAAAGTACACACTTTCTGCTTAAGAATATTTCTGCACAGATACCTACTATCCTGAGCGCTGCCGAGAGCCTCGGTGCCATCGTCCTCCACGTGGGGACAAACGACACCGGGTTTCGGCAGACGGAGATCCTGAAGAAGGACTTCAGGAGCCTGATCGAGACGGTTCGACGCACCTCGCCCGCTACGCAGATCATCGTTTTTGGACTGCTTCCTACCTACTGCCGAGGAAATGAAAGGTTCAGTAGACTTTTTGCTCTGAATGAATGGCTATTAACATGGTGTGAAGAACAGAAATTGCTCTTTGCTAATAACTGTAATCTTTTCTGGGAGTGTCCTAGGTTTTTCCGGGCTGACGAGCTGCACCCCAGTCGAGCTGGAGCTGAACTCATGTCAGACAACATTTCCAGTTTACTTCGCTCTATCCGACTAGTGAGTAAAAATTCACAAAATTCACAAATTAGCCATATAGATTCCTATTCGTCCCACACAAATAACAGTAATGCATACCTGACTAACCCCATAGAGACTGTGTCTATTCCTCGTATTATTAGATCAAGAAATAAACGTACTGTGTGCTCCAGAAATAATCTATTAAGAATTAAACCAGAAAAACAACTAAAAAGTGAAAATACAAATTTCATAAAGCTTGGTCTCCTAAGCCAAAAACTATGCATGTTATCTCTCGCTCTAATCACCATATATAGACCCCCAGGACCCTTTGTCAATTTTCTAAAAGAGTTTTCTGATTTTATCTCTGAATTACTAGTTAAAACTGATAAAATACTAATTGTAGGAGACTTTAACATCCACATAGATGACACTAACGACACATTAGGGCTCGGATTTATGGGTTTATGGATTTGCTACATTCACTAGGGATAAAGCAAAACGTTATTGGTCCAACCCATCGCTTAAAGCATACACTAGATCTAATTCTGTCTTATGGAATTGAGGTCATTGATGTAGACATTATAGCGCAAAGTGATGATACTACAGACCACTACCTCTTACTATTTAAGCTGTGTTTACCTGAAATTAGCAGATCTGCTCCAATATATCGCGCTAGTAGAACTATTGTTCCATCCACCAAAGATGAATTTATAAATAACTTACCTGATATTTCGAAATGCACCCACAAACGCAAATGACCTTGATGTAGTAACTAGCAGTATGGATGCCATCTTTACTAGCACTCTAAATACTGTGGCACCCATCAAACTAAAAAAGGCTAGAGAGAATAAAACTACACCACGGTATAATAGTCATACCTGCGCTCTCAAAACAGCAACCCGTGCCCTGGAATGTAAATGAAAAAAAAACTAATTTAGAAGTTTTTAGAATTGTGTACAAAGACAGTATGTCCAGCTATGGGAGGGCTTTAAAATCTGCCAGGGCTGAGCACCTCCGCAAACTGATAGAAAATAATCATAACAATCCTAGATTCTTATTTAACACCATCGCTAAATTAACAAATAATCGGTCATCTTTGGAACAAAATGTTCCACCGCAAATTAGTAGTGATGACTTCATGAATTATTTCAGTGATAAAATAGAAGGCTTTAGACAGAAAATAGGAGATATTAAACTTTTTGCACCGCCTTATACATCAGGTCCAGTTAACATCCCACCGAATCAAAATAACCTACAGTGCTTCAAAATCATAGAACAGGAAGAGCTAGAAAAATTATAAATAGCTGTAAACCAGATACGTGTATGTTGGACTCAATTCCAACTAAATTACTAAAAAGAATTGCTACCTGTTATAGGAGAACCTCTTCTTAACGTTATCAACTCTTCTTTAGTGTGTTTTAGTCGGGTTTCAGAGCTCATCACAGTACAGAAACTGCATTAGTGAAAATAACCAACCATTTACTCTTAGCTGCTGACTAAGGGTGCATCTCGCTATTAGTTTTACTCGATCTTAGTGCGGCATTTGACACAATTGACCACGGTATCCTCATAAATCGCTTAAAGTCTACAGGTGTCCAGGGACAGGCTCTACAATGGTTTAAGTCATACTTAGCTAACCGTTACCAGTTTGTGAATATTAATGGGCAGCCTTCACAAGTCAGCCCAGTAAAGTATGGGGTGCCTCAAGGATCAGTTTCAGGCCCTTTGCTGTTTACAATATACATGCTACCCCTGGGAGACATTATTAGAAGACATGGGATCAGCTTTCACTGCTATGCAGATGATACTCAATTATAAATTTCAACTAAACCTGACGAGATGTCTAAACTGTCCAAGCTAACTGAGTGTACTAAAGATGTTAAGGACTGGATGACCAACAATTATCTTCTCTTAAACTCAGACAAAACAGAATTATTACTTATTGGGCCTAAATCCTATACACAGCAGATCTCACAACTCGACCTACAATTACAGGGATACAAAGTTAGCGTTAGCTCTACTATAAAAGATCTGGATGTCATATTAGACAGCAATTTAACTTTTAAAAAATCATACATCCCATGTCACAAAAACTGCTTTCTTTCATCTGAGAAATATTGCTAAGTTACGAAGTATACTATCCATCTCAGATGCAGAAAAGCTAGTCCATGCTTTTATGACTTCTAGGCTGGACTACTGTAATGCACTGTTTGCTGGCTGCCCAGCATCCTCTATTAACAAACTTCAATTAGTACAAAATGCAGCTGCCAGAGTTCTTACCAGGTCTACAAAATTTGATCACATCACACCAATTTTATCCTCCTTACAGTGGCTGCCTGTTAAGTTTCGTATTGAATTTAAAATATTGCTTCTTACATATAAAGCTTTAAATAATCTAGCTCCTGTTTATCTAACCAACCTTCTGTCTCGCTACAATCCAACTCGTTCTTTAAGATCTCAAAACTCAGGGCTTCTGGTAGTACCTAGAATAGCAAAGTCGAGTAATGGAGGTCAAACCTTCTCATTTATAGCTCCTAAACTCTGGAATAGCCTTCTTGATAATGTCCGAGGCTCAGACACACTCTCCCAATTCAAAACTAGATTGAAGACCTATCTGTTTAGTAAAGCATACACTCAGTGCACCACTTAGCGAGCTTCCACACAGGTTTCTGTACCTTGTTTATATACACTAGGAACAGCAGCTACGCTAATTATTCTCTTTATTCTCCATTTCCACCTGGGGATACTCTTCCCGAGGCCCTCAGACTATGCAGAGTCACTGATTCGATTCAAGACCAACGACGAGATGATCCCAAGATTTCCATATCCTGGACCAGGCCGTATCCTGAGCAGCTACTGTGGGGGTCATGGAGGAGTGAATAACATGAGACTGATTCCTGTGACGCTCCAGGGACAGATGAGTCTTCGCTGAGGCTAGCTTCCAGCCTCCGCCGCTGAGACTGCAGCTCTGCACTAAAAACTGAACTACACTGTTCCTGTTTACTATGACCACAATCTACATTGTAAAAACGCTATACAAATAAAGGTGAATTGAATTGAATTGAATATACATAAAACACAAATGCTTTTGAAATTGAAATCCTCTAAAGCATTGCTAGTCTGCATTATTTAGCAAAACCGAAGCATACACACACACACACACACACACACACACACGTAAGAATCTGTATGTGCCTGTAAAAGTATTGTACTGGTTGTATTCATTTTACACTGGTTAAAACAACAATTGTTGCAAATATAAGTAGCCATGAATGTACTCACACCCTCCGAGATGAAAGTACTGAACCTTGGCAGCATTTGGTACAGCCCTGGGTCGGTGGCTATGCTCTGCAGTGCCTCCTGGTAGAGTAATCACATTGACATAAATACAAATAAAAATGGATCATGGCCTACATGCATACACAAGTGGTAAAAAAAATCAAAAACATCTTTAATGCAACAAATTGCAATAAAACATTTTATATTGGGATTAGGAACAAAAATCTGAACCAAAATTTTAAATGCTATAGGTCAGAAAACTGCCCATGAGGCTATCAGCTCACAAAACTACAATGCGTTTCACAATTTTCTGAATGCAATGAGACTTTCTCTTTAATTGATTCTGAGCTTAGTTTTTTTCTCCAATATATGGCTTTGTATGTTTGCAATAGGAACCAATCGCTTGCTCTGTTCATACAGGGACCGGACAGCCTTTAAGAAAGAGGTTCGGACCCCATCCTCCAAGACCACCCCCCACAGAATGCCACAAGGAACACAGACTTGAGGTTCGTAGGGTGCATCTCATCCACCCCAGCTGTTTTGCACTGTGGAGCTTGGAAACTACCCCAGAGACTTTAGCTTGGGTATACCATCTGACATCCATCCCCAGCCGAGGTCAACAGCTTGCCATTTCTGCTGTAAGCAGGGATGGTGTGGAACTGCTTCCCCTGTTCTGAGACGTAGAACAGTTTGCCAGAATATTTTTGGCTGACCTGTAGTCTTCCTCCATGGTCTTCCCGAACTCTTCCTAGGCCCAAGTTTTTGCTGCTGCGACTGCCCAAGCTGCAGCATGCTTGGCTTGTTGGTACCCATCAGCTGTCTTGGTAGTCCTACAGGTCAACCAAGGCTGGTAGGACTCCTCCATCAGCTTGACAGCATCCGACAGCTTATTTCTAATGTCCACCACCAGGTTCGTGGATTGCCACCACGACAGGCACCACAAGCCTTGCATCCACAGCTCCTCATGGTGTGCCATGTGCACTCATGGGCACCCTTATGCTCGAACATTACATCACCCGTTTCAATTCACATCATTATTTAAATTTGAGGTTGTATGTAATGAACAGTTTTATTGACAATATTGGTTCAGTCAAAGTTGTTAAGAATGACTAGATCTAAAATGCTAAGATCCCAGTGCCTTATTTCTTTCAAATATCTCACAGACGTTTGTACAACACTTAGTACTTTTTTCAGTACCCCCTCAACTGAGGTTGCAACCAAGCTGTACAGTTATCAAAGTGTCTTGTAATAGGCCATTTCCACTCAGTGGTACAGTTCTGTATAGTATGGCATGGTACGCTCTTTATATTCAATTTCCACTGTCAAAGGTACAAAAAAAAGCAAAATGTTATGTACCACTTTTTGTGTACCCTTTCCAAAGGTTAAAGGTTATAATAAGATCAGAATCAATTTCAGAGAGAATTGTTATGAATTTATAGCTCTATATATGATATGTAGTTTGCCCTTTAATGACATTAAATGATAAATGTAGTTTAATGGGCAGCAAATGTCTTCAATTTGATCACAATTAACTGGTATAAAAAAATTGTTGTAAACCTGTAAAAATACAAAAAGGGTACCCTTTCCAAAGGTTAAAGGTTAAACTAAGATAGAATCGATTTCAGAGATAATTGTTATGAATTTATAGCTCTATACATGATATGTAGTATGACCTTTAATGACATTAAATGATAAATGTAGTTTAATGGGCAGCAAATGTCTTCAATTTAATCACAATTAACCTAAATTTGTTGTAGACCTGTAAAAATACAAATAAACACATACCGCTCTTTTAGCTTCACAGGATCCCACACAGGCTTCAGTAATTTCTTTATAGTACAACTGCTGCTCCACAGAGAGCTCATGTGTGCTACGTGGTTTCATCCGCATCTTCTCCTTTCCTGAAATGCCAAAGAAAAAAATGTGAAAATGGTTGTAAAGTCAGCAGAATAATCCACTAAAACACAAAAGTTTTGTTCCTCGCCACTGGCTTGCTTTATTTGGGACTTGTGGAGCTGTGCATCGATGGATTTGGTCTTCAGTGTTTGGACTTTCAGCAGTAAAAATTAAACCACACTGAAATAAACTAAACTGACAGAGTTTAATTTACTTGAACTCCTATGTTAAGTTGCTTTGACACAATCTACATTGTAAAGGCGCTACAGAAATAAAGATGAATTGAATTTAATTCTTTACTAAACTAATTTCTGACCTTTGACATCAGCAGAAACTGCACCCTGACCCTTGGCTTGAATAAAGCCTTCGTCTTCCTGTCCAGGTTTGACAGCTTTGAGCGGCTCTGTGGACTCTGCCTTCTGCTGCTCTTTAGAGGCTGAAAAAAGAAGAGAAAGGGTAAGGAAATCACATTTTCTATTACTCAATATGCTAGGAAAAGCCTACTAATGTACATATTTGCACAGAACACCCTAAATAATTTTCCATCACACTGGCCCAAACTACTGACAAAAAAGACTAAGACCTAAAAGAATAAGAACTTGGCTGTTTTTCACCATAATTTTATATTTGGTGTTGTTTGTTAATCAAAGCTAATTAAACAAACATAAAAATTCAAATTGCATGTTGCAGTGCTTCTCAAACGGTTTCTGTCATTCCTGACATTGGAGGTAGGGAAGAGTTCTGTGCCCCACCTGTCACCCAAATGAAGTGCTAATAACCTAGGGTTTCAAGTTTAACTGTAAAAATGTATTGAAATATCACATTTTGTGGGCAGCACGGTGGTGCAGAGGGTAGCACAATCACTTCAGCAAAAAGGTCAATTGTCAGTTGGCATTTCAGTGTGGAGTTTGTATTTTCTCCCCATGTTTGCGTGGGTTTCCTCTGGGTGCTCCGGTTTTCTCCACAAATTCAAAAACGTGGTATAGGTGAACTGGTTAAGCTAAATTGTCCGTACTGTATGCGTGTGAAAGAGTGTGTATGGATGTTTCCTAGTTATGGGTTGCAGCTGGAAAGGCATTGGCTGCTTAAAACATATGCTGGATAAGTTGACAGTTCATTCCACTGTGGCGACCCCAGAACAATAAAGGGTGGGGAAAAAAATGAATGAATGAAGGAATGAATCACATTTTAGTTAACAAGAACTGCTGTCTGTCCTGATTTTCTCTTGGTAGTAATTTGTACTACTAAATTTGCATTAATCAAAAATGAAAATTTCTGATATTGTAGCTTTAAAATGCTGTTCCTTTAAAATGTAATAATACTGATTATTTGAAACAATACATTGAAGTACAGAGTAATAATGAAATAAAACTGAAGCAGTCAATTAAAAACAACAATAACTGCTGTTCTTCTGTACAATGTGAATGTACAATACAAGCAAAACTATGACATTGTTATTAAATTATATAAATGCAAACTGATATATATATTTGCTATTACAAAACTATTACATTTTATTGTAAAATGTTCCATAATAATGGGTGCAAATGTACAGTATTAACATAAAATTACTTAATATTCTAATATCGCACAAAGATAATAATAGAATTTGACATATTCATACATTTTAGACAGTGTTTACACTTATATTTTTACCCAGGATGCATCAATATAATGTTAGATTATTTGACTTGCAAGTCAAAAAAAAAAGAAATCTTATATACTGAAATATATAACGCACAAATTTAAAATACAATAGAATACATATATTTCAAAAGTGGGCAATTATTTATATGAATGACATAATGGCTGTGCCATGAACAGTGTGATGACTGAGCTGCATCCCCAGGTACTCCATTGAGTGTTGTATACCGAAAGCGGACTTCTCGGACAAATCTGTCTCCCCTTAAGGCTGTTTTATACTTCTGCGTCAAGTGCACGCGTATGCTACAGTGCAGCCGACGCAAGGACGCGTCGCTGATGCGCGCCTCTCCAAAAATTAACTACACGTCGCAATGACGCGTATCGCAAGCTCTGTGATTGTTTGACTTGGAAGTGCTGACTAGTGTGGGCGGGACAGAGGGCCGCGCGAGTCCGTTGGAGCGACTGTTTACAAGTGTCGACTGTTTACAAGGAGCTCCGGATGGAGACTGTTGCTTTGTGTTCACCTTATGGTTAAAGTTGTTGCTTGTCTGCCGGTTCCTGCCTCAAAATGAGCGAGTTTGAACCACTTGTACATTAAGGAAGCGTTCAGAAAAAACAAAACACCAGCGAAGAAACTCGACACAGAGGAACATAAACACCTACTAGCGTTTCGGAAGTGTTATTGCAGAGCAACAGAAACAGCGCGCAGAAGTATGATTGCACAGCTACGTGCGTTGCATGCATCCTGGGTCACGCTGATCACTTGACGCAGAAGTATAAACCAGGCTTTAGCATGCACGCATGTCATGTGGCACCTGCAGTTAAACTCAAAGTGATTTATCATAAATACAAAAAAATGTTTTTTGCATTGCTGGTAATAGCCTCTATTTCTTTTTAACTTAATGGGTGGATGTTTATTTTACCTACATGGAGAGAGTGAGCTAACCTATTTTGCACACAAGATCTGTTGTCGATAAAGACTAAAATATAATTAAACTCACAAAATGCTGTGAGACCTAAAGTACATGCAAACGATGAGGGTGTGCCCCATGAGTCATGCAACAGTCTGTTCTGTGTTCTTATTGGTCTTTTGTCCACTGGGGTTTTATACTCGTGAATCTTTCACACGAATGTGGAATCAATGGAGTTTGAGGCTCTTGCTATGTTAATTTACATATACCATATGATCTATTACCGGTATTTGACTATGCCTAGGTATACCCAGGTATTCTTTATATGACACGTTTAAAGGAAAAAAATGGCATATTTCAGATTTACAGTTCTTTTTAGGCACAAGTTCTTTTTGCTGCTGTCATTTTCCCTATTTTCTGCTACACCTGACATTTTCACTCTCTGCTCTGACCTATGTGGGACCAGATTAACTTTGATCTAGCAAATAGCAGAACAGTACCTACATGGGAGGCAGGTATAAATATAGTAAGGACTCATCTGATTGGTCAAATTTGGACAACCTCTGCATGCAACACAATAGCTTGGCACAAAAATATCTGTAAATTATCGCAACTCTCTGCAATATGGATATCGCATATACTTTTTTGATATATCGTGCAGCCCTAATAATCATCACCATATCCCAAAAAAGATAAACGACAGTAAAAAGGAAAACCGATCACTCTCTGAGTAATGTCAGCATGATGGACAAATTTCCCCTTTCTCCATCTGCTCTCTGAGACCCACATTTCAAAGTGTGAAATTCAACCCCAAACATCAAGCCCAATTTAAACCATGGTCCACGAAAATAACCTTTGTGTGATTCGAGGTACCTGGTGTTTGATAATAAATTTTATAATTTACAATCTACAATCTGTTGCGCAACATGCATATAAAAAGCATATAAACACCTCCCAGTTCACAGCACACAGAGAATTTGAGAACAATTAGGCACATTTATATTGCTTACTGAAAATGAGTGACATGCATGAAATGATTTGGTGTGTTTTTAAAACTGGATTTATCTCCTATTTATCAGTCTCTTTCTTTCCATTTATTGAAAAAATAACAATAACCAGCTAGATGCAAACCAATCAGGCTTCAAATGGGGACATACCACTGAGGCTGCACTACTCTCGGTCACTGGAGCATTGCATATTGTCAAAACAGGTTCTAAATCATCCATTCTGCTTTTAAAGGACCTGTCTTTTGATATGGTGAACCACCAGATTCTACTGTCCACCCTCTTCTCAATGCACAACACTAAAACCAGTATGTGCTGGTTGGAGTCTTATCACACCGGCAGATCATTCATAGTTGCTTGGATAGGAGAGGTATCCAAAGCTTATCAGCTAGTCACATGGGTTTCTTTCTGTTTTTGGTCCCCTTCTATTTTGTATTAACACCACATCGCCGGGAACCATCATCCAATTACATGGTTTCTCTTATCATTGTTATGCCAATGACACATAGCTTTTCTTTCATTTCACCCAGATGACCCAATGGTAGCAGCAAGGAACTTGCACCGCCTGCAGGATATATCTGCTTTGATGAAAAACCATCACTGACAGCTTAATCTGGCAAAAAAAAGAAATAATTGCCTTCCCTGCAACTCCACACACTCAACACAATTTCTCAATCCAACTGGGATCATCTACTATTACCCCATGTAATGTCCTTCGAAGAGCACATTGACAACACAACTCAATCATGCAGATTTGCACATTATAACATTAGACTCTTCTTAATAGATCATGCTGCACAACTCTTAGTCCAAGCCCTTGTCATTTCAAGGCCGGACTATTGCAATACTCTTCTAGCTGGACTCTTATCTTGCACCCTTAAAGGGCCATAAAACCCCCTCTTTCAGTTCAAGTCTACCTCAGAATTTTTTTTCAAAAAATGCTCAGAGATGGGGTGGAGCGCTGAGAGCAGAGGGAGGGGTGGGCGTGGCAAGTAGAGCACGGGGAAAAAGAAGAGGTTTTGTCAGTAGGCTTACCAGCTCAAGATAATGAAAATCCGATACAAAACGTGGGGAGATGCATGATTTTATAGTTTACAAAGTTAACATGCAAAAAATAAACAGTAAGTAACTTAATGCTGTGACATCTACGATATGCTATATATATTGTTTCATATAATATATAACCACAATTTGTTATAGCATTATAAAGATATTTATGTTCATATAAACACTATAAATGAGGAGGACTTCTCTCCTCATGCCGGTAATCCGGAGGACTTTAAACAGGTGAACACGGCAGCATGGATTTAGGCGATGTGTCGGAATGGTAGCGATATCAACTAATAAAAGACTAAGTCCGCCATTCTCCAATACTCATACAGCAAAAATGCTTGTTGCACATAAACAGGTTGGCTGTATCGGTAGCCTGGACAGCATTGCGGAGAAAGCCATGCAACAAACTCCTCGGATCATAGAAACAAACACATACGACGCTTCATGAATGGCTAAATACCCCATGAGTGCCCCATGCACGGACGCATTCTTACAGCTCGGCGGGTCTGTGTTCTGTCATCGAAATGCACCATAGACCGTAAGCACGTGATCTCATGAATATTTAAGAAGCAGGGTCTTCACATAGGATAAGAAAACTCCGCAATGAATAATAATGAGAAACCGATGCGTCATCACTCCACTAGCAGTTGCGCACTACATCAACGATTTTGGTCCCGCCCCAAAAATTATTTTAAACCCGAAAGATGAAATTAGCTAACAAAAGCTCAAAATTATCCAGTTTTCCCCACAAAAAAGCAGACAGGTGCTAACGTTGTCTTAAATGATGCTCAACACACAAATTTGTTAAAATATCAAAAAAAGTACTCTAAGGTGTCTTGAACCTTTTAAGGGCACATAGGTTAGCCCTTTTTTCATATTTAATATAAGTCTTTTGTGTCCCCAGAATGTGTCTGTAAAGTTTCAGCTCAAAACACCCATCAGATTATTTATTATAGCTGTTTGAAGTGTCTATATTATAGCTGGAAAAAAGGTTTTGCTGTTTTTTTTTTGTACTGGCCCTTTAAGGCTAGTCCTCCCCGCCCACCGTTCCCACGTGCCTGTCAGCTGCCCTCGGCTGCCTCAGGGAGCAGATCTTACATAATGTGTGTAAGAAATACTACAGTAAGAACTTCAACAATCACTATTTGATGCATTTTTTTGTGGATTTGCAACAATGAGTCACACACAATGTCATTACAAAGTTCACGCACACACACAGCAAGGACACAAACACATAGCGCACACACATACACACACACACAAACGTAGCGCAGACATACACACACACATAGCTCAGATACGAAGACACAGAGAGAGAGAGAGAGAGAGAGAGAGAGAGAGAGAGAGAGAGAGAGAGAGAGAGAGAGAGAGAGAGAGAGAGAGAGAGAGAGTCCACAAACCGGGATTGAAGCATCTTCCTTTATAACTGTTCTGACACGCGGCTGTGCTGATTAAGTGAAACTGAAGTGCATCACTGTAATTCATTTCATGCTCTGTTTTAAAACATTTTAAACTTGTGAAACTCACTCTTGATCACGTTTGATGATCATTAATGATCCTAGTGAACTGAACACAACTTTTATTCCCGGTTGCTTTGCGCTCCTCTGGTCTTGATTATATGATTATACACGTGACTACCGGACATGTTAATGCGTGCAGCTGTCAATCAATATTGGTGGGCGGGGGGACCGCTCTCCTACGTAAAGTTGCGGTCGATCTGAAAACAGCTCCAATTGGTCCACCGTTTTTATGTTGTTAAATTTGAAAAAAAAAGGACTGGGTGTGTTTATATTACCCCAATATGACAGTTTATACACTATACTTACACACATTTCTGTCCAAACAACTTGAAAAGTAGATTTTTCACCATAGGTGCCCTTTAAGGTGAAAGTGAAGCAATCGGTCATCGGTCTCCATTATTTTGTAAATTGATTTACACTTTAATGAAAATATATTAAACAAGAAAGATTAAAGAGCCCATATTATGGGTTTTTGAAAATGCCCTTCCATGTAGTGTGTAACACAGCTCTAAGTGAAGTGAAATATCCAGCTAAGGCTTAAATCTGTAAGTGTACAGTGTTTAAAACTATTGATTCATCTATAAAAGAGTCGACTCATAGTGCTTCAAACGAGTCGTCTTGATAACGAGTCATTAGGTGTTTCGTGATGACGCGGCTACGAAACACAAGTAGTTGCACGTGCAAACCCGGGAGATTTGAAACCTGCAGCCCCGCCCACTAACAGAAAAAAAGTCTCAGACACACACACAGAGAGACACCGGTGGAATGAAGTCACGCTGTGAAGATGGATTTTATTGACAGTCTAATCAAAGATGAAACCTCAGCAATATAGCCCAGCCTTGAGCAGATCGAGTGCTTCTGGAAATTACATGCTTAAAAAGAAGACTTCATCAGTTTGTTAAAGGAAGGATCAGTAAAGACTGTCTGAACATGGATCAGTGCATCATGAATCAGTTTCTTCCCCCATTTCACCAGTGTAAGTACGTGCGATTAAAACTGTTGCCTCGTTTACTCTATCTTGCAAATTATGCATTTAGTTGTGTTTTGTTACTTGTAACCGCGTGTACTATATCAGGTTAACTCTTTATATTCTTATATCGCGTGTAAAGCCACGTTGAAAATGCGACGCGTGCCGCTTTGTTTACGGATCGTCAGCTGTTGCTAAACGCATGCAACGGTCAAGTTTCAAAATAGTTCAGCTCAGTTTTCGAGGTGAGGTGTCTAAATTGCACCCAGCAAGCTGAACTGGCGCTCTAGGCGTGTGTGTCGTGTCCTCGGGGAGGATTGTAATGTGTGTCGTGTGTCTCCTCATCACGCCGCCCTCAACCCAATAGTGAAAACGAAAGGGACCCGTTAGTAAAATGAGGACCGGGGGGTGTCGCAGTTGAATTTGAAGACCGTGGGGGGAGCGATTCGCGGATATAACTGAGCGCCGCACCCCCTCTCTATTCTACCGCTCTAGGTCTCCTCATTGGACGCGCCGGCCCTGTGTGTGTGTGTGCGTGCGTGTGTGCGTGCGTGTGTGTGTGAAAAGAGCAAGTAGACTGCGACGGGCTAGGAGATCTCCTCGCCAGTTCTTGGACTTTTTGCTCAATAAAATAGTTAGTCGTCAGTATTTTCTAGTCCATCGTCTGTATTTACATTCACCCACTGGCAGCCAAAATCCACTATAAAGCGTGTATGCACTGTGATTACTTTTATATTGTTGATTAGCAGCTGGGCATTTCACTCTGCCTCGCGCTGAAGCCTTGTCCGTGTCAACCAATCGCAGCAGGCTGTCATCAGTCCAATCAGCGCAGATTAGCTTCACGCTGAGGAGGGGTTTGAAAACAAATGAATCGCTGAACGATTCATATGGGAGTCGCTGGGATAATTAGGTAAAAATAAATGCAGATTATAAGACCATGAAAGTGTTTTTTGACCTTGCATGCATATTAGACTGTTGTTGGAGACCCTTATAACCTAAATAAGACCCTATTTCATGTATAATATGGGCTCTTTAATGTAACCATTTTAAAGAAAATGGCATGTTTTACTACAGCTTTTAAAGCTTGGACACTGCAATCCTGGAATATTGGTTCAGTTCCCTGAGCTGAAGAGATACAGTGAAAGTAATAGACTGACCATGGAGACTGGACAGCCTAATTTAACCCAATGCGTGAATTAGTAAATTGTCAAAGAAGATAGCTAAACTGTCACTTTTCTGTCAAAAACTATAGCAAATCAACTTGTAAAAAAGAAAATAAAAAACTAAACCCTGCGAACAGATCAACTACAGGAATGGAGAAAAGAGTGTTCTTTTATTATCACAGCCGTCAGTCAGGACTCAATTTCTTTTTTGGCCAGGTCATTGCGCCTTTGCTGTGTACAGTGTAAATGCAGACATCGGTTGTCAAAACTTCGGAACATAGTCACAAAATATTAATTGACCATTAAGATCTGCAGTGTAAATGAAGCCCATGTAACACCCCTCTTTACCTCTCTGCATTGGTTACAGGTCGAGGCTCGTATCAAGATCAAATCATTGATGCTTGCTTACAGAACAGCCACTTGCACTGCACCCCCTTAATGTCACCTGCTCCTAAAGCTCTACATCTTCTCCAAACGCCTCCAGTCAGTGGGTAAGCACTGTCTTGTGATATCATCACAAAGAGGCTATAAGTCATTTTACTAAACCTTTCCACTCAATGTCCCATGCTGGTAAAATGATTTTCCAATTCCCACATGGATTGCTGATTCACTAGTATCATTCAAACTACTACTTAAAACCCATCTCTTCCAAGATCACCTGAACAAAACCAGGACCATCAAAACCAGGACCTCTATATCCCTCCTCTCCACACATTAACCTCAAACTGTGAGTGTGCCTCACACAGGTGAGTGGACAATACATATATACATATATATAGTAACAATTAAGTAACAAACAGATGGCTTGAAAACTCACTTACCAGAAGGTGGGTTTTCTGGAATTGCAGGCTGGACACCATCTATACTTAGCCAGTGAGCTGTAAGAGACATAAATGATTTTACTCTATTTTTATGGGGTGAACATAATGTCCTGTCAGACAAGCATTTCTAGCATGTTATAGCCTGTAGTTAATCACTGCTAGCATTTGCTAGCAAACGAGCCAACACCCAGCTTCTTACGATGTTCTAATGCTGAGATATCACTGTTGATAAATGGTTACGAGATTAGTCTGTTCTGTTGCTATGGATCTGATTGACAGCTTAGAGTTATAATACATCACAGCTTCTTGCCAGTATAAATTATATAAATCAACCCAGATGTCTCTATGACAGTCAAAAACTGGACTTGGCTTGCCATAATTATTTTTGAAAATATAATGCTTAAATTATTTATTTGACAAATGTAAGTGTGACCAGTATTAAAAGATATAACAACAAATTACAACACAAGACAGATTTCTGTCAAATTAAGTTTAAATTGTATAACAGTATGTTGGTTTTCTCATGCCAACATAATGATTATGTAGCAGTAATACTAGCACTAATACTACTAGTAGCATTAATGACTAACCAAATAGCAAGTCACTATTGGGATATATATATATATATATATATATATATATATATATATATATATATATATAAACGCTATATATATATATATATATATATATATATATATATATATATATATATATATATATATATATATATATATACATATATATACTGTATATATATACATAAACACACACACACACACACACACTGGGTATAGAAAAGAATCATCCCTTCAATCATTCCCCTTTTGTTTTATCTAGGTGTAATTATTACAACATAATATCCATGTAAAAGATATAATACCAACATGTCAGAAATCAATTAACAAGCATAAAAACAGAATCACTCAGTTGTGAAAAGGATTACCCCCTCCTAAAAAATACTTGTAAACTCAATCAGGTGTAGCTAATCACTTTCTTGACGACACACAAGGCCATTAAACTTTCATTGGTGGTCAATTTGATTAGCTCAGCATAAAGCTACGGTCACACTGGGCTTTGTGTGTGTGAAATTCGGTCGTATGGCGCTGCGAAATGGGGCGGGATTAAACAAGATTATTAGACATTAAAAAAGCAAGCGATTGCTCCATATTTTAAATTTCTGTCCAGAGAGGTCATGTTTTGATCCTTGATTGGTCTCACGCAGTCAAGTGATGCGATTTCACAGGTCAGAGTTCAACAAACTTGAACTTTGCACAGCAGCAACCTGCGAAACTTGACGCATGACCTTGCGTTTCCGGTCTGACGCATTTGTGTGTGTATGAATGGAAGTCTATTGGAGGACAAGCCCAGTGTGACCATAGCTTTAAATAGCTTTATTGTAGCATTTCAACCCTGGGTAGTGCAACTGAAGCAAACCATCAACTATGGGTGGCAAGGCATTGTCAAAAGATCTCTGGGATAAATTTGTGGCCAGGCACATGTCAGAGGATGGATACAAACAAATTTCAAATGCTTTATCAATGCCTAGAAGCACAGTAAAGTCCATCATTAAAAAGTGGAAGGTATTTGGTACAACACAGACCCCGCTGGATCAGGACGTCGCTCCAAACTGGATAAAAGAGCCAGGAGAACACTGGTCAGTGAGGCAACCAAGAGGCCTACAACAACTCTGAAGCAGTTGCAGGAATTTATGTCAAAGAGTGGTCATTGACTACGTTTACATGGACATCAGTAATAAAATTATTTGCCTTAATCTAATTAAGACAATAATATGATTAAGGTTTTTACATGAGTTGCATTTTGAATGATCCTTTCATAATCCTGTTTTACATGTTATAGTACATAATTCGTTTAACGACATTGCTTCACCACGATCTCCATATTTCCTCCAGAGTTTCATGTAATTTCGGGTGTTTCATTTTTAATTTTTTGACTTTAACTGCTGTTTTGCACTTTTATTTTCATTCAGGAACATTTCATGCATGCTCCCCGTGACAAACAAGATATTGGATGCAACTATAAACTGCTGGAAGAGTGTTGTTTTAAAGGAAGCTCATACTGCATGCTGAATACCTCTTCACGATGCAGGTGTCTGTGGTCTTCACTGACTCGGTAGGTGCAAAGAGTGTGTGTGTGGGTGTGTGTGTGTGTGTGGACTATTCTGTCGCAAAACGCGGAAAAGTCCTACATGACGGTAATAGTTTGATTAAGGTGTTTACATGTCTGTACTGCACTTCAATAATGCGACTAAAATCGGCATACTCCACATGTCTTAATTCGATTTCTCTTTATTTCGATGATGACCTAATCATTATGAATTAATCGGATAAATCAAAAATCGTGGTTTACATAGTAGGCTCTTAATCAAAGTACTGTCTTAATCGCATTAAAATCTAATTATTGGTGTCCATGTAAATGTACTAATTGTGTGCATGAGACAACAATATCCAAAATTCTCCACAAATGTGGCTTGTAAGGGAGGGTTGCATGAAAAAAGCCTCTTCTCAAGAAAAGCAACATAAAGTCACGACTGAGCTTTGCCAAAACGCACCAAGAAGATTTCGAGGCCACGTGGCCTTGTTAAAAGTGTTATGGTCAGATGAGACTAAAATTGAATTATCTGGCCTCAACACCAAACGATATGTCTGGCGGAAATCCAATACAGCTTACCATCCAAATAACATCATTCCTACAATAAAACCTGGAGGTGGAAATATCTTGTTATGGGGCTATTTCTCTGCAGCAGGAACTGGAGCACTTGCCAGGATAGAAGGTAAAATGGATGGGGCTAATACCCATAAATTCTTGAGGAAAATCTGCTGCCCTCTGCCAGGAAGTTATCAATAGGAAGAAGGTTTACCTTCCAACATGACAATGACCCGAATCACACAGCAAAACTGACCACACAGTGGTTAAAGGAGAAAAAGGTTAATGTCCTGGCATGGCCACGTCAGAGTCCAGACTTTGAAAATCTGTGGAATGACTTGAAGACTGCAGTCCACAAACAGACACCATCAAATTTAACTGAACTTAAACAGTTCTGCAAAGAGGAGTGGGCTAATATTGTCTAGATGTGCAAAGTTAGTAGAAACTTGTCCCAACAGATTAAAGGCTGTAATTAAACCAAAAGGTATTCAACCAAATACTGAAACAAGGGGGTGATCCTTTTTCCAACCCATTGATTCCGTTTTTTATATGTTCATTTTTTTTTCAAACATGTTGGTGTTATATCTTTTGGTTGGGTGTTATAAGTTGCACTAAGTAAATACAGTTAGATAAAACAAAAATTGTGTCTGTCTTAATTTCAGGCTACAATACAACAAAATGTAATTATTTTGAAGAGGGGGGTGATTCTTTTCTTTACCCATATATATATTAGTTAAATGCATACATGCAAATATAGCTTGCCAAATAAAATGGACTTGGATGATGTAAACATGGCTTTTCATTGGACCGATTGCTGTGAAAGAATCCTTTATTCTTTCAAACAGACATAATTATTTATATAAGTTAAATATACTACATTAGTTCACTACTACAATAGCATTTGGGGACGGCAGTTTAGTTTTTCATTCAGTCCACAGCCACATGTATTATTTTTTTCTTTTTCATCGAGATCATGAGGTTCATTCAGACTTTTCCAACGCAGAGCGCACATGCACATGTGTCACCTCCTGTGAATTGTGACCTACAAACACTTAATTTAGGCTTTGTAAATTAACACTTAATTTAGGGTTTGTAATATTTAAAATTGTTGCAATATGTTAATGTAACAGCCATTTAAAACACGAGAAACAATATGAACTTGCGATGTCTTTACAGCTCATGTCTGCAATCTTTGGATGTATTTTATACACAGAAACAACTCATTCATAAAATTAGTTTTATAAATTTTTATTTAAAGTTTTATTACGCATTATAGACTTCATTGACTAGAAAAATATGCAAGTAGACATAACCCCGAGCATAATATGAATGATGGTCGAGAATTAAGTTGTCTTACTTTGATCCTGACTCTATTCCTATCTGGTTCATACAAATACAATCCATCTAGAGGAGCCATGTTAAGTCAAAATGTATTGTTATTATTCAATTAAATTTTACTTTTGTCCGGTTTACTTTTTTCCACCTGGGGATACTCTTCCCGAGGCCCTCAGACTATGCAGAGTCACTGATTCGATCCAAAACCAACGACGAGATGATCCCAAGGTTTCCATATCCTGGACCAGGCCGTATCCTGAGCAGCTACTGTGATGGTCATGGAAGAGCGGAGAACATGAGACTGATTCCTGTGACGCTCCAGAGACAAACGAGTCTTCGCTGAGGCCAGCTTCCAGCCTCCGCCACTGAGACTGCAGCTCTGCACGAGACGTTTTGCCAGCGGAGAAATTAAAATGATCGTGCCCAACTGAGCCTGGTTTCTCTCAAGGTTTTTTTTCTTCACTTCTGCCATTAGTGAAGTTTTTTTTCCCTCTCCGCTGTCGCCTCTGGCTTGCATGGTTCAGGATCTATAGAGCTGCGCATCGTTGGATTTGCTCTTCAATATTTGGACTCTCAGTAGTGATTATTAAACCACAGTGAACTGAGCTAAACTGAACTGAACTTAAACACTACAAACTGTATTACACTGTTCTTATTTACTATTTACTATGACCTTTTATGTGAAGCTGCTTTGACACAATCTACATTGTATAAGCGCTATACAAATAAAGGTGAATTGAATTGAATCCGGTGTTTGAGGTGGATATAGAAATCTGGTGGCCATACACACTGATGCACGAGCAGCGATAAAATCCCTGTATCTCATCAGATATTAAGGTTGCACTGCGATCTGTCTGCTTTAAAGGGCACATAGGTTACCCCTTTTTTCATATTTAATATAAGTCTTTTGTGTCCCCAGAATGTGTCTGTAAAGTTTCAGCTCAAAACACCCATCAGATTATTTATTATAGCTGTTTGAAGTGTCTATGTTAAAGCTGGAAAAAAGGTTTTGCTGTTTTTTTGTACTGGCCCTTTAAGGCTAGTCCTCCCCGCCTACCGTTCTCACGTGCCTGTCAGCAATCGCCGCCCTCAGCTGCCTCAGGAAGCAGATCTCATGTAACGTGTGTGAGAAATACTACAGTAAGAACTTTAACAATCTGTATTTGATGCATTTTTTTGTGGATTTGCAACAATGTGTCACACACAATGTCATTACAATGTTCACGCACACACACAGCAAGGACACGAACACATTGCGCAGACACATACACACACACACACAAACGTAGCGCAGACATACACACACACACACAGCTCAGACACGCAGACACACACACACACAGAGAGAGAGAGAGAGAGAGAGAGAGAGAGAGAGAGAGAGAGAGAGAGAGAGAGAGAGAGAGCGTTAAGCTTTGCACTCGTTTTGCACGCACATGTGACATGATACTGGTAATATCCACTGCTGTATGGATATCTCTTATATTAATGTACAAAATAAACCTGATTTAAGGGGCACCTAGGGTGAAAAATCTACTTTTCAAGCTGTTTGGACAGACCTATATAAACACACCCAGTCCTTTTTTTCAATTTAGCAACATAAAAACGGTGGACCAATTGGAGCGGTTTTCAGATCAACCGCAACTTAACGTAGGAGTGCGGTCCCCCCGCCCACCGAATTGATTGACAACTGAGCGTATTAACATGTCCCGGTAGTCAAGTGTATAATCATATCAGCAAGACCAGACGTGCGCAAAGCAACCGAGAATAAAAGGTGTGTTCAGTTTGCTAGGATCATCAATCATCATCAAACGTGATCAAGAGTGAGTTTTACAAGTTTAAAATGTTTTAAAACAGCGCACGTGTGTCATGAATTACAGCGATTTAGCTTAGCTTTACTTCATCAGCACAGCTGCGTGTCAGAACTATTATAAGGGAAGATGCTTCAATCCCGGTTTGGTGACGTTAAATCAGGTTTGTTTTGTTCATTATGATAACAGATATCCATACAGCAGTGAGGATTAACCTGTATCCTGTCACATATGCGTGCAAACAGAGTGCGAAGCTAAACGGGCGCTCTGTCTGTCTGTCTGTGTGTGTGTGTGTGTGTGTGTGTGTGTGTGTGTGTGTGTGTGTGTGAGAGTGTGCGCACGCGCGTGTGACTCATCTATGCAACTGCACAATAAATACTCATTGGTAACGTTCTTACTGTAGTATTTCTCAGAAACGCTACATGAGAACTGCTTCCTTTATGTCTGTCTGTTGTCTGACGCAGCCGAGGGAGGAGATTAAGGCACGCAGAAAGGCACGTAGAATTTTTGACGAGGCTGTGTTCCATACAATGGGAAGCTTTTCTTGGTTCATTCTATGTTTTGCAGCAACCTTGTGTTGCTAAGTCAGTTTAGCACAGATTTTAGATAATTACTGTAGTTCAGGACTCTACTGTCCAGATATTAATAATGAAAACATACCTGGCTTAATTTATCTGAAAATAATTTCATATGAGTCATGCCCATTTCTTACCTTTGAGTGAAACGTCTAAAGGTACCCGAGGCAGGGGTGTATTGATGATGTCACTAAGATCCACTTCTTTTTCTTCATAAAAGTGCAATTCTCTGCCACCTCCACTTGCAAAGCGAAATGGGATGAACTCCTCAGACTGGAATCCATACAGTGGCTAAAAAAAAAAACAAGTTCAACCAAATGCTGCTACACAGAATAAAAAAATCTATAAAGGACAATGAAGATTCTGGTACAGACTGCACGAAGAAATCAATTTCAATTTGTTTCAGTTTTCTCACCTCCACGTTTTTTAGTTTAAGGGCATGATCAATGTCACCAGTTGTAAGTTTGCATCTTTTCCCATGGTGCATAAACTTCAATGCATCCTGAGGAAGATATAATATTAAAAAATTAACAACATTATTTTTTCTGTAAAATATCTCATAATTTATGACAATACAATAGAGTAAGAAAAGAGATAGAAGAGATGGAAGAAAATATAGTACGCTTTCCATCTGAACTTCTGCTGAAATAGAGCTGTACTGTAACTGTAAACAAAATGAACATATACCTTATGTACTGTCAGGGATGTTTTCATCCACTCTAGGGTGATTTTGAGTCTTAACTTGGCCATAACTTCTATATGTCAAAACTACTAAATTGTTTACAAAATAACAGAATTTGAACTCTTTAATTGCCTAATTCATTTATGATGTCACTGATTTGGTGAAAAACATGATGTATTTTCAAAATAAAAATTTATTTTGGACTAGATTTTTTTTGCCTTTAATCATAATCAAGTCTTCTTACAGTCAACGACATTGCCTTTGATGCATTGTTTTTGTGCAGCATAAGATTTTCATCTTTTCTCCATAGTTTACTGTTGGTGGCCGTTTTTGCTCCACTGACTTCCATTATAACCACACTTTTGGATTATAAAACAATGACACCATATAATCACGCAATTTTGATTATTGGTGGTTTTCCAAACATGTGAATTTTGAGGGAGATTGGGCAATGCATGCCTAAGTTATAACAACTTCCTGTTTCATGGTAAAACATCAAAGTTTGTGAGAACCACCATGGACAAGCCCTTGTTTAACATTGCCAAGACCTTTAGATGACAATATCCAATTTTGGTGTTGATCTGAAAAAATCCTTAGAAGGAGTTTGTTAAAATACAACGCCTAGAATTCCTGTCGGGTTTGAGATTTTGCTCCAAGAGATTTTTTTGTACTGGCATGTTTTATGTGTGTGTCAATTGTCGTACATGTGCGTGAAGTTTAGCTCGGGGGCTACTTCATCAAATGTTTATAGGTGCCACACCCACTTCTAAAACCAATATCAAATGTGAATTTTTGTCACTTCTGGCATGTGTGCAAAGTTTCATGACATTGAGCATGTTTAAACCCTCAAAAATGTGATTAATTTTAGAGAAAAAGAATAAAAATAATTAAAGCTGCAAGCAGCAATGAAATGCTGTCACATCCCTAGCGTTGGAATCAGCCAAATTACAAGCAGATATATGCATTCTCCAAGAAACTCATCTATCAGAATCCGATCAAAACAAAATTAAATCATTACAATACAATAATTTATACTCTGCCCACTACAACACAAAACAGAGAGGAGGGTGTATCCTAATAAGTGAAAAAGGCTCATTGGTTCATAACACCACCATTACAGGCTCAGAGGGACCTTTCATCATCATCATTAACATTTTAATTAACAACAACCCATTCACAATAGGCAACTTTTATGGCCCAAACACAGAGGACTCATCTTTTATCCAGATATTTCAAATCAGTTTCAGTTTCCTCAGTTTCAAATCTTTTTAATTGTCAAGACACAGCAGGTGATTTCAACACAGTTTTAGACCCAAATACAGCTAGATCTAACAACATCGGCAATAAACGCATCTGAAATTATATCCAATATATATCCAATATTTCTGAATCAAAGATCCACACAATAATCATTAGTGATCATGCTCCGCTACTGAAGATTCCATGAAGGCTACTGAAGAATGAACCGAATATTCAATATGATCCGCATAAGTGAAATGAGGCAAGCACTCGTTTTTATATAAACTATAAATGTCTGGCCATGATGTGTATTTATGTCAGTCTATAAAAAGATAATATAGCTTGAAACACTTTAAAATTTTTAGAGGAAGTACGTAAAGTTTGCACAACCAAAGAATTGTAGACCCGTGTTTCAGCAATTGCCACTTAAGAAGATGGGACTGTGTGTGTAGCGCCTTTAAGCAGCATGTCAATCAACTGCTGCTGGTGAGCCAAAGCGCGCGTAAGAGCGCAAAGACTGTGTATATACATATAATTAAAAGCAAGTTCATATTATAAATATTTCATTAACAATACTTATAGAAAATTCATTTAATCTTACCCCTCGAATAGAATTTTTTTTAGTTGCACTATTAAGAAATCAGGGCACTTCATAGCCCTGCAATACTTTGTAATAAAGAAACTTTATTAAAGAGCCCATATTATGGGTTTTTGAAAATGCCCTTCCATGTAGTGTGTAACATAGCTCTAAGTTAAGTGAAATATCCAGCTAAGGCTTAAATCTGTAAGTGTACAGTGTTTAAAACTATTGATTCATCTATAAAAGAGTCGACTCATAGTGCTTCAAACGAGTCGTCTTAATAACGAGTCATTAGGTGTTTCGTGATGACGCAGCTACGAAACACAAGTAGTTGGGCGCGCAAACCCGGGAGATTTGAAACCTGCGGCCCCGCCCACTAACAGAAAAAAAAGTCTCACACACACACACAGACAGACACCGGTCGAATGAAGTCACGCTGTGCAGATGGATATTCTGGACAGTCTAATCAAAGATGAAACATCAGCAATATAGCCCAGCCTTGAGCAGTTCTGAGTGCTTCTGAAAACTATATGCTTTCAAAGAAGACTTCTTCAGTTTGTTAAAGGAAGGATCAGTATAGACTGTCAGAACATGGATCAGTGCATCATGAATCAGTTTCTACCCCCATTTCACAAGTGTAAGTACGTGCGATTAAAATTATTGCCTCGTTTACTCTAGTTTGCAAATTATGTATTTAGTTGTGTTTTGTTACTTGTAACCGCGTGTGCTGTATCAGGTTAACTCTTTATATTCTCATATCGCGTGTAAAGCCACGTTGAAAACGCGACGCGTGCTGCTTTGATTACAGATCGTCAGCTGTTTACACACATGCAACGGTCAAGTTTAAAAATATTTCAGCTCAGGTTCGAGGTGAGGTGTCTAAATTGCACCCAGCAAGCTGAACTGTCGCTCTAGGCGTGTGTGTCGTGTCCTCGGGTAGGAGTAATGTGTGTGTGTGTGTCTCCTCGTGTGTGTAACGCACGGGTATTCGCGGATATAACTGAGCGCCGCGCCCTCTCAATTCAGCCGCTCCTCTATGGACGCGCCGGCCCTGTGTGTGTGTGTGTGTGTAACGCACGGGTATTCGCGGATATAACTGAGCGCCTTGCCCTCTCTATTCAGCCGCTCCTCTATGGACGTGCCGGCCCTGTGTGTGTGTGTGTGTGTGTGTGTGTGTGTGTGTCTCCTCGTGTGTGTAACGCACGGGTATTCGCGGATATAACTGAGCGCCGCGCCCTCTCTATTCAGCCACTCCTCTATGGACGCGCAGGCCCTGTGTGTGCGTGTGTGTGTGTGTGTGTGTGTGTGTGTGTGTGTGTGTGTGTGTTCTGGTAATCATCACGTTGTGGGGACATGAATCTGTTTACACAGTCACGCCATGGGGACCTCTGCCGTTGTGGGGACCAAAAATCAGGTCCCCACAAGGTTGAGCCATATAAATGAATAGAGGAGCTGTTTTGAAGGTGCTGGGTGGAGTTTCAGCTCTGGCCCATATTACACGTCTATGACTGATTGTTGGTGTGTGAAGGGAGAGCTCCGCTGCGCCCCCAATTTTTTTGACCGTTACTGCACTCGCTTCTCCTCACACACATTTTCTATATATGGTCGGTACCGCCCACTTCCGGGTCCTCATTAGGTACGACAGCAATTCGATGTAAGTGAAGTGTTAATTGGGGCTTACACAGACGGAGAGATTTATGTGAGATTCGATGGAAGAATATTTGAGAAGAACATTTGACACCGAAGTTTTGCAGTGGGAAATATAAAATACAAGGTAAGTGCAAATTAAATGTAAATGACTTAAGTTTAACTAATGTTAGATCTACATAAGTTGGAGGCTAGTTAGCTTAGCGCTAATTAGCACTGGAAGCTAATGCCACATGTGGCCTGAAATTATTTCAAATTATAGTTTTTTTACACTTCTCCATTGCATAATGATACAGTTAATGAAGATTTATTTTTCATTGAAAAACTTTAGTACTTCAGTCGTTTGTCTGTCTGATTGCCATATTGAATGGATTCTGTTAATATTAAGTTTGTTTCTGTCTAGGTTAATTTTAATACAATTTTATCTTTCTTATTAGGCCACAATTTGTGGTGTTAAATAACATTAAACATTAGTAAGTCAAAAACTATAACAATACTGTGTTTTTTCCCCCACATTGATTAACTGGACATGTGTCAAAGTAATTAAATGAAACTTAATGTTAAAACGAGATGAGTAAATTATTAGTGTTAACCTTTACTTAGGTTATGGTCCAGATCAGTAATTAAATTATTTTGCAAGGCTAATTTACCTAAAGTAACATATTTTCATTTTGTGAGAGATTAGAGCCCGAAGGTTAATTAGTAAAAGAGTTAAATTAGTGTGTTGATCCCCTTAGAAAGCTGGAATTGTGTTGGAATTTGCTAAACTTTCATACAGATTAATGATAATGGGAATGACCAGTTGCATGACAATGTTACTATCTGATTATTGAATGCGTTTAATTCTGATTGTATATATTCACAGTGTAATTTTTTTGTAAAAATGTTTTTTTTTTCTCCCAGTTAAAAATGGCACCGCGAGTACCCCCTCTTAAAGATGCCATGCATCATGTTGTTGCAAGGAATGACAAATCAAAACTCGAAATAAAATACATCAATGCTGTGAAAGGTAAGTTGGTAATGCTTGAGTTTGAGCTGGCTGTAACAAAACTGTGCACAGCTGTGGCTCTGTGGAAATGCATCTGGGTATGTTAACTAGAAACCTGGTTACAGTTTATTTTAAATAAGCTACTATGTATAGCTACTATAGGTGCAGTTACCATCCTTTATCTGCAAGATTAATTTCTTTTTTCCCTTTGGTGAAAATGTTTGTTTTTGCAGGACGTGGGCTATTTGCAAAAGGTTCATTTTGCAAAGGTGATTTTGTAGTCGAATACAGAGGGGAGTTTATAAATAATGCTGAGCTGGAGAGGAGGAGAAAAATTTATCACCCGTCTTGTTCCATTTTCATGTTTGAGTTTAAATGGAGAGGGAAAACATGGTGGTAAGACATCACGTGCACCTAAGCAATATTCCATGTGCTATACTGTAGTTAAAAAGGCCTCATTTTCACAGCTAGTTTTGATTAGTTCCAAGTTATTTATTTTATTTTATTTCTTTAAAGAGTGACCATATACAATGTGTGCGTTTTACACTACATTTAGTGAAACACACTAAAAATAGCATGTATGACATTGCACATGGTTTTGCCCACGCTTGTTAGTAAATTAATATCAAGATATGCATTGACTTTATAATTGATTTATTTTCCACATATGAATTGGGTCCTAAACCAGTCTAAGACACTTCTTTCCTATACTTACATATTTGTGGCTTTTATGTGATCTGCACCCCATTTTTTTTCCTTACCATGTGTAATCAGAACCCTGCAGTGTAAATGTGGCCTAATACACTGATTTGTGATGAGAGCGTAACACTTATATTTTTCCTTTTTCATATCTTGTAATATTTTTAGCATCGATGCATCCATGGATGATGGATCATTTGGATGGATAGTTAATGATGACCACATCCATCCAAATTGTAAGGTCAAGAAAATAGATGTAAGTGGAAAGCCACATCTCTGTTTATTTGCAATTAAAGACATCAAAGAAGGAGAAGAAATTGCATACGATTATGGATCAGATGACTGCCCATGGAGAACTCAAGTAAGCTGCACAGCATTATACACAATAGCTCATCAATATGTCAAGTAATTTGATGCCTGAAAAGATTAGAATTTTATTATATCAATATAACATTATTTCATATAACCTATACCAATTATGCTTTGTCGGTTACTTTTTTTAATGCCAGAAAGTCTGTTGACTATACTATGTACAGTCTTAAACTAATTTGGGCACTAAACAGTGGGGCGTTGTATGCCTGGGTAAATGGATAAAATGTTTACACAAATTATACCTTCATCAGATTTATCATGCATGTTTCCATGTTCTAAAATTTCCTCTTATTGATGTGGTCTCTTATAGATGACTAGCATGGCCGCTAATAGCAGCGCAGCAGATGACTCCAACCCTTCACTCCACTTTGAAACTCAGATGGGTAAAGCTTCTGATTCAGCAAGGTCTCCTCAACAGGTACATTCACGTTCATAGCTTAAGATTCAAGTCTGCCTTGTGTTTTGTCACGTTTTCTTGTTATTTATCTATGTTTTGCTTCCTATCTGGTGTAAATTAGCATGCTCAGCAGTTTAGCAACATGTGTCCAGTAGGTTAGTGGTAGTGCAATGTTTCAGGCCAGTTTTGTCCATCTCAAGTTATTTTTTCTGGCTTAGATGTTACTCTAAATTTTGCACTCACGACGTCCCCACAACACACTTTCAGTCTGTGTGTTGGAGTTTACCCTTGTGCATTAACTGTGATGAATCTGGTCCCCATAAGTAACTATTAACATTGTGTGTGTGATGTCCTCATGAAGCATGTTTTACTTAAGGGGTGTGTGTGAGCGCAAACAGAAGTTGGAGTTCATACTGGTTTAACTTGCCTGAATTTAGTCCCCATAAGTAACTATTAACATTGTGTGTGTGACGTCCTCATGAAACATGATTTACTTTAGGAGTGTGTGTGTGAGCGCAGACTGAAGTCGCAGGACAGGAATAAATGTTTAAGCTGAAGTCGACTGTCTCTTAATGATATTTCTGAAGTCATGAGGTGTGTTTCCATGTTCTGAAATTTCCTCTTATTGATGTGGTCTCTTATAGATGACTAGCATGGCCCCTAATAGCGACGCAACAGATGACTCCAACCCTTCACTCCACTCTGAAACTCAGATGGGTAAAGCTTCTGATTCAGCAAGGTCTCCTCAACAGGTACATTCACGTTCATAGCTAAAGATTCAAGTCTGCCTTCTGTTTTGTCACGTTTTCTTGTTATTTTTCTATATTTTGCTTCCTATCTGGTGTAAATTAGCACGCTTAGCAATTTAGCAACATGTGTCCAGTAGGTTAGTGGTAGTGCAATGTTTCAGGCCAGTTTTGTCCATCTCAAGTTATTTTTTCTGGCTTAGATGTTACTCTAAATTTTGCACTCACGACGTCCCCACAACACACTTTCAGTCTGTGTGTTGGAGTTTACCCTTGTGCATTAACTGTGATGAATCTGGTCCCCATAAGTAACTATTAACATTGTGTGTGATGTCCTCATGAAGCATGATTTACTTAAGGGGTGTGTGTGAGCGCAAACAGAAGTTGGAGTTCATACTGGTTTAACTTGCCTGAATATAGTCCCCATAAGTAACTATTAACATTGTGTGTGTGAGGTCCTCATGAAGCATGATTTACTTTAGGAGTGTGTGTGTGAGCGCAGACTGAAGTCGCAAGACAGGAATAAATGTTTAAGCTGAAGTCGACTGTCTCTTAATGATATTTCTGAAGTCATGAGGTGTGTTTCCATGTTCTGAAATTTCCTCTTATTGATGTGGTCTCTTATAGATGACTAGCATGGCCGCTAATAGCGACGCAGCAGATGACTCCAACCCTTCACTCCACTCTGAAACTCAGATGGGTAAAGCTTCTGATTCAGCAAGGTCTCCTCAACAGGTACATTCACGTTCATAGCTTAAGATTCAAGTCTGCCTTCTGTTTTGTCACGTTTTCTTGTTATTTATCTATGTTTTGATTCATATCTGGTGTAAATTAGCATGCTCAGCAGTTTAGCAACATGTGTCCAGTAGGTTAGTGGTAGTGCAATGTTTCAGGCCAGTTTTGTCCATCTCAAGTTATTTTTCTGGCTTAGATGTTACTCTAAATTTTGCACTCACAACGTCCCCACAACACACTTTCAGTCTGTGTGTTGGAGTTTACCCTTGTGCATTAACTGTGATGAATCTGGTCCCCATAAGTAACTATTAACATTGTGTGTGTGAGGTCCTCATAAAGCATGATTTACTTAAGGGGTGTGTGTGAGCGCAAACAGAAGTTGGAGTTCATACTGGTTTAACTTGCCTGAATATAGTCCCCATAAGTAACTATTAACATTGTGTGTGTGAGGTCCTCATGAAGCATGATTTACTTAAGGGGTGTGTGTGAGCGCAAACAGAAGTTGGAGTTCATACTGGTTTAACTTGCCTGAATATAGTCCCCATAAGTAACTATTAACATTGTGTGTGTGAGGTCCTCATGAAGCATGATTTACTTTAGGAGTGTGTGTGTGAGCGCAGACTGAAGTCGCAAGACAGGAATAAATGTTTAAGCTGAAGTCGACTGTCTCTTAATGATATTTCTGAAGTCATGAGGTGTGTTTCCATGTTCTGAAATTTCCTCTTATTAATGTGGTCTCTTATAGATGACTAGCATGGCCGCTAATAGCGACGCAACAGATGACTCCAACCCTTCACTCCACTCTGAAACTCAGAGGGGTATAGCTTCTGATTCAGCAAGGTCTCCTCAACAGGTACATTCACGTTCATAGCTAAAGATTTAAGTCTGCCTTCTGTTTTGTCACGTTTTCTTGTCATTTTTCTATGTTTTGCTTCCTATCTGGTGCAAATTAGCACGCTTAGCAGTTTAGCAACATGTGTCCAGTAGGTTAGTGGTAGTGCAATGTTTCAGGCCAGTTTTGTCCATCTCAAGTTATTTTTCTGGCTTAGATGTTACTCTAAATTTTGCACTCACGACGTTCCCACAACACACTTTCAGTCTGTGTGTTGGAGTTTACCCTTGTGCATTAACTGTGATGAATATAGTCCCCATAAGTAACTATTAACATTGTGTGTGTGATGTCCTCATGAAGCATGTTTTACTTAAGGGGTGTGTGTGAGCGCAAACAGAAGTTGGAGTTCATACTGGTTTAACTTGCCTGAATATAGTCCCCATAAGTAACTATTAACATTGTGTGTGTGACGTCCTCATGAAACATGATTTACTTTAGGGGTGTGTGTGTGAGCGCAAACAGAATTTGCAGGACAGGAATAAATGTTTAAGCTGAAGTCGACTGTCTCTTAATGATATTTCTGAAGTCATGAGGTGTGTTTCCATGTTCTGAAATTTCCTCTTATTGATGTGGTCTCTTATAGATGACTAGCATGGCCGCTAATAGCAGCGCAGCAGATGACTCTGACCCTTCACTCCACTCTGAAACTCTGATGGGTAAAGCTTCTGATCTGTCTCCTCAACAGGTAAAGGCCTTGCATGATTTTTAATTTTTTTTTTTTTTTTTTTTTTTTTTTTAGCTCTGGTCAGCTTTTTTATTTTAAAATCTCAAATACTGGAGTATTGTCAAATCGTATATATACTTGTTTACAGATTGAGAGACAGCATCAAATTGAAAATGAGATTAGTGTGCCAAAACTCAGACGGACAAAAAGTATCTTGGTAAGTTTTCAAATTCAAAGGTCGCTCAATGTCTTTTTTGTAATAATCAGGGATTTTGCTTGGAGCTGCAATCAGAATATCTTTATTAGCATTCACTGAGTTAATAGTGTAATGTATTCTCATTTTACAATTTGATTATGAAATGTCAGAAAAACGCAATTAGTCAATAGTTAAAGGAAATGATGCAATGCATGTTTTTTTGTTCTCTTAAATGAACTGCCCCAAAACAGAAAATATTGTATTATAATACTGTATGTTAATACACTGAACAATTAATTGTCAGTTCCACCTTTTTCCCCCCCACGTTTGTATAGATGAAAGATGTAAATCTTCAGGATTCTGATGAGCTCTTTGATTCTACTCCAGAGAGTTCAGATAATTATGTTCCAGATTCTAACTCTGAAAGTGACAGCGATGTTAGCCTTACACAAAACCAGGCAACATGTAAGCTTGTTGATGAACTGGATGTTGATGAATCTAGCTCTGCTGGTTTCCCAGAATGTGACACAACAACATCAGATACAATTCACGGCCTTGTGTCAGAAGCATCTGGAACAGAAGAACCCACTTCAAGTAAAAAAACAAAAGACAGTGTAGTTGTTAGTGCATACCGAAAAAAAGATGGGAAGAGAGTGTACAACAAGAGGCATTACTGCTTCTTTTGCACTAAACCTTATGCAAAGATGGCAAGGCATCTGGAAAGTTCACATGCAAGTGAATCTGATGTGGCAAGAGCTCTAAGCTTTCCAAAGTGTTCTAAGGAGAGAAAAAAACTGCTCGATTATATTCGCAACAGAGGAAATTATTCTCACAATGCTGGTGTTATGGAGTCAGGAAAGGGGGAATTGGTGCCATTCAAACGACCACGCGAAAAAGTGCAGGGAGAAGATTTCATGCATTGTGCGTATTGTCAAGGACTTTTTACAAGAAAGGTCTTGTGGCGACATATACGCACATGTAGGCTTAAACCGCAATCCGTTTCTCCTAAACCTGGAAAAAACCGTGTTCAGTCCATGTGCACCTACACTGGGCCTGTCCCTTCAAACATGACCAAAAATCTGTGGGGAGTAATCAGTGCCATGAATCCTGGCCCGATCACCGATGTAATAAAAAATGATAGAGTAATTACTGAAATTGGGCAGCACTTGTTGAACAAAGGTGGACTGTCAGATAAAAATAAACAAGGTGTGCGGGAGAAGATGCTGAGAAACTAGGCAGATTGATTCACAATGCTAGGCGAGTCACCAGCTTAAAAAACACTGGAAGATTGTGTAAATCCAAACAAGTACATGGAGACTGTCAAAGCTGTCAAGCATACATGTGGGTATGACAGTGAAACTGACAAATTCATGATTCCATCACTTGCAAATAAGCTTGGAAATTCCTTGGTTAAAGCAAGCAAACTCTTAAAAGCGCGAGGCTTAATCTCAAATGACAAGCAGCTTGTGAAGAACACCACTGAGTTTCAAGAGGTCCATGCAAGTAAGTGGAATGAGGTGATCTCGGCTACTGCATTGAGGAATATCAGGGAGGCAAAGTGGAATGTGCCCACTCTCATGCCTTTTACTGAAGACGTGCAAAAAATGCATACTTTTCTTAGTCAAGCACAAGATGAGTGGTTCAACCTGCTGTCTGAAAGTCCCTCTACTAGATCATGGGTTGAGCTGGCAAAGGTGTGTCTTGCCCAGATGATTCTCTTTAACCGGCGCAGAGAAGGAGAGGTAGCAAGCATGCCTTTGTCTGTGTTTTTATCAAGAGACATATCTGATCCTCATGAGGACGTGGACTGGGCACTCTCTGAAGTGGAGAAAAAACTCTGCAGACACTTCACAAGGGTTATCACCAGGGGAAAGCGTGGTCGACCGGTTCCAATTCTTCTGACTCCCAAAATGTTGAGCTCCTTAGAACTCCTTGTTGAGCAGAGGAGAGGCTTGTGGTTGTTTTAAAAAGACAATGCCTATATGTTGCTAGACCAGAAGCCATGACACATTTCCGTGGGTCAGACTGTCTCCGTGGCTTTGCAAAAGCAGTGTGGTGCAAAGTGTCCCAGGCACTGACATCTACGAGGCTGCGAAAGCATGCTGCTACTCTTTCAACTGTGCTGAATATGACGGACACCGAGATGGACCAGCTGGCTAACTTCCTTGGGCATGATATAAGAATTCATCGTGAGTTCTATCGACTTCCAGAGAAGACCCTGCAACTTGCCAAGATCAGCAAGATTTTAATGGCTCTTGAGCAAGGAAGATTAGCAGAGTTCCATGGCAAGAACTTGGATGAAATGGGGATAGATCCTGATGGTGTGTGTTATTATTACTTGCATTTAAATACCACATTTACAAGCATTTTACCAATGTAAAGCTGTTCTTTGAACTTGCACAGAAAAAGTGGAAATTGACTGTGAAGATGAGGAAGATGACATTGAGGAAGGACACTGTTCAACTATTGTAGTCGGTCTGTATTGTTGTCAGATACACTTACATTTTAGAAGTAATAGTTTTGTCATGACTACCGAAAGCCTGACTTGCAAAAACATTGTTCCAGTATCAAAGTCCGCACTAAAGATGCTTCAGTGTGTTGAACTAGCAATTTTTTTTGTCAAAACTACTTGCATGAATCAAATGTCAAGCTATTCTTCAGCTTGTTTTGCAGTAAACTTTATTTAATTTTTTTATTGAACTTTTTAGCAATTGTGGTTGAGAAACTTACATTTGTTGCACACTTGTGTTGGATCAACTTATTTTTGACAATGGTCACAGCAAAGACATTTGCAGGTGTAGTTCAGTTATATCTGCATTGATGAATAAACATCACATTATTAGGTTTATTTGACTTTTTTACAATAAGTGTTAAACCACGTGATATTATTTATATATTTTTAACATTGAGCTATTAATATTTTTTATAGAAACTTCAGAAGATGTGGCCCTTCCTTCTGCCGAAATGAATTTGTCACCATCACCCAAAAGAAGCACTCCGTCAGATCAGCGAATGTCTTCTGGAGCCAGCGCTATGAGGCTGCCTTGCAAGGGTGAACTCTTTACATTTTGTCTTTTATATGTCTGTTGCTTTTAGATAAATGTAAATGAGAAGTGGCCACATGTAACAGTAGCCACCTTATGAATACATAAAAATAGTACTACTATTTGTCATTTATTGCTTACAAGTATTTCATGCCTTTATCATTTCAAACCCATCAGTTGCAGTCCACAGTGTCAGCTGTAAATTCAAGTACACATGTATTTGCACGTTTAAAGGTGCAGTAGGTGATCTGCCTAAATGCTAACCGGTTAGCATTATATCTTTCAAATACAATTCCTCCCCTGCCGTCCAGAGCCGTGCCTTCTGAAGTCACGAACGCGCACATTAAAAATGACAGAGACCCACTGGATCATGTCATTCAACAGTTTGAAAACTTTAAAGTACTTTATAATACTACAATTCTGAATGAGAAACTGTATCATATCTAGCAGGTTTTCAGTTATGTAGTTTGCGATCAAAAATTGTCATAATGTGCAATATTTTATGCATGCAAGAATCGCTGGTCCCACTCTCTACTGACCACTGTATGCTTAGTGGTTGTCCAGTGGCATGCAGTAATTACGCTTACTACTAAGCCATACTTGCATGCTAATCCAGAGCGAATATTCAGAGTAGCGGTGAACAGTATAGGGAGCGCGTCACAGGCTGTCATTGTGCAAAAATGACCCAACATGAATATAAAACTTAACTTCAGCTCAGTAAAGCAGGCTAGGCGGAATAGTGCTGTTTACCGATGTTCTTTTGTTAAACTAAATATAAATCTACATTATCGATGCTGTAAAAGGACTTTATGAAACTGAAAATGATAACATCAGTCTATCACCGGAAGATTTCAGAGGCTGAACAACACTCCCGTGCATAGAAACTATTCATAACAACACAATCAGCTCTGCGTGACTAAAATACTTTTAAAATGAAACATTACCTGTCTAACAGAAATACTTCAGCCATAATGTCGTCCTTCCTCACTCCAATATTAATTCAGGAATTTTAAAGTTGTATAGAACATTTGTTTTTACCACTGTCACTCGTGTCCATGTGACCGAGGACCTGCGTGAACGCACATCAGCGGATCTGTGTGAACGGCTGCGTAGTTGTACAAATCTGCATTTGCTGACACAGTTTGGGCTACTTATCAGAATAATGGGAATTATCATCCCAACAATATTTAATTAGATGAATTTTTTTTAGTCTTATGCCTCACCCAGAATATAAAAATACATATAAATACATTTAGATCAATTACTTTAATCATTACTATTGGAATGTAAAGAGACTTTTAACCAGCACAACAAAACATGTTTCTGAAGATGATCACCCACTGCACCTTTAATTCACTCTGCTACTTGTCTTTAGAGAACTTTTTAAATCCTTCAGAAATCCACAAATGAAATGTCTGGCTTGAAAATAAACACAATTTCATTAATAGTTAGGGCAGTAGAGAACAAAAAAGGACAGAAAAGTATTACATTTACATTTATTCACTTAGCAAATACTTTTATCCAACTTGACATACAAATAAGTATACAAGACCAGAAAAGCAGCAATATGTAGATGTAGTAACCAATCTCGATTAGTGTAGCATTGGGTGTGTGTGTATAGGCTTACTTGGTTAATATGTCTGTAAGGGGCTTTAAGTGGGCCTAAAATTAAATGTTGTTTTAATAATTAAAACATCAGTAACCACTAAACCAGTTTACTGAGTGGATTAATGTAGATAGTAGATAGAGGTTGTTTCTATTTTGTCTTTTCATTTTTCACCAATAATCATTTCGTGGTAGGTCACTGAATGTAAAAAAATTACTATTTGATTTACCTATAAATAGTATTGCATTGTCATTTTACTTTTACTATAGATGCTAACATTAATTTTAATTACAGGAGTCGAATTCTGACATTCACTGTTATTAATTTCTTTTTTTTTCTGATCACTTCAAGGTAAAACTACCAAAAAGAAGAGTCAGAAGAGTCCTTGGCAGCAGCCTGAGGTGCAGGCAGTGGAAAGGCACTTGAAGCCGTTTATTTTATCTGGCACTGTCCCAGCAAAAAGGGATTGTGAAAAATGTCTGAGAGCTGAACCTGAAGCTTTGAAGAACCGCGATTGGAAGACAGTAAAATTTTACATATATAATCGCATCACAGCATACAAAAAAAAATTGGAGAGTAAACAATAGTATAAATATAATCGTTCATGCCAGGAAGTATGTTTAAGAGTTAACAAAAATAGAATAACTTTGTTTGACCATTTCAGCTTGTGGTTTTCAAAAACATGCTGCAAAATTTTCCAATAGTGTGTCATGTACAAGCCAAAGAGCGTTGGTCTGTGTTTCAAAGATGTATTTGTTCATTCACATCTGTAAAAGGAAGTATGTGTTAAAGATATTAAAGGGATGGTTCACTCCAATTTTAAATTTGTCATTATTCCTCCTAGTGTTTTTAAACCCTTGATACCATCCATCTTCAGAGCACAAATGAAAATATTTTAGATGAAATGCAAGAGCCCTCTGACCGTTCATGGACACCAAGAATCATGAGACATTCAGAGTCCAGAAAAAAAACAAGAATATTCTCAACAGTAGTCATCAGTTGATCATCTTGAAGCTATGAGAATACTTTTGTGCACACAAAACATAAATTATGACTTGGTTCTTCACTTCTGTGTCTGTTAAAGGTGTGCATTTAAAGAGCGCTAAGCAATCATGTATGCCCCATGCTTTATTTTAAAAAGAGGAAAGTTGCATTTGTGCATCCGTAGTATACAGTTCATCAGTGTACAGTGTTCATGAATGTGCACTATATACTGAAGAGAAGAAACCTATGAATAAAGTCATTATTTTTTGTTTATGTGCACAAAAAAACCCTCATAGCTTCAATGAACCACTGATGAAATGTACTGTTTTGAGGATATTCTTGTTTCGTTATGGACTCATGTTTCATGACTCTTGCTGTCAGTGGAGGGTCAGAGGGCTCTTGGATTTCATTCAGAATGTCTTTATTTGTGCTCTGAAGATGTGCGAATGTCAGGGACTGGAATGACAAGATTTTGTATGATGAATGACAGAATTGAAATTTTAGGGTGAACTATCCCAAGTTTTATGTTTTTATTTTATTATTTATTTTTACTTTTGTCAGGTCTAACTTCATTTATATTGAATTTAACTTAATAAATTTTTAATTCAGTTATTTAGTCTGAATTTATGTCTTAAGTTCATTAGAAGTTATTGTAGTGTTAAATATCAAGTGAATAAGTAGTAGCCGATCCTGCGTGGTTTGCTGGGGCTGAACACCCTTAAAATTTTCACAATTATACAATTATTATTGTAACTGTAACAGAAAATAAGGATTTGTAAAATAAAATCAGTTCCAACGCATTGTTTTAAGATGTACACAGTAACATTATTCTAAGGCATTTTAATAGAAGCTGTTTAAATAATTTAACTAAGACATTGTCCTAGCTTAGGCTAACCCATGTCTGTAAAACAGATCTTGGTGTTTATGCAAGAGAGTGAAGCTTTGCATTTCTGGCTCAGTTTGAGGACTTCACTACATCTCACCAGAATATTATTTGTTAAATTGAGATTTGAGTTTTTGTGCTACAGATAAAAATTTCAATTATGTTAGGTTGTAGATTAAATGCATTGGGGACAATGAACAAATGCTATCTGAAGATTCCCTTAATATAAATGCCGATCATTAGCAAAATAGGGTCCCCACAAATCATAGAGGAATGTGTGTTTGCAGGGTCCCCACAAATCATAGAGGAATGTGTGTTTGCAGGGTCCCCACAAATCATATAGAAATGTGTGTGTGCATGGTCCCACAACCACATAGTAATGTGTGTGTATTATGCAAATAATATTCATATGAGGTCCCTATGAATCACATTAATCCGATTTTTCCGCAAGTCCCCACAAACAATGGTCAGATCACTACTTCATAAATTTGGTTATTTGAAGTCGTGTATAGGCTAGTAATGCTATAATTAATGTGCCTGATTTTTTTCAGATCTCTACAAGCTTTAGAAAGGGTGGTCCCCACAGGTGATGACTGTAAAGATGGTCCCCATTAAGCATATAAACCAGTATGTGTGTGTGTGTGTGTGTGTGTGTGTGTGTGTGTGTGTGTGTGTGTGTGTGTGTGTGTGTGTGTGTGTGAAAAGAGCAAGAAGACTGTGACAGGCTAGATCTCCTCGCCAGTTCTTGGACTTTTTGCTCAATAAAATAGTTAGTCGTCAATATTTTCTAGTCCATCGTCTGTATTTACATTCACCCACTGGCAGCCAAAATCCACTATGAAGCGTGTGTGCACTGTGACTACTTTTATATTGTTGATTATCTGCTGGGCATTTCACTCTGTCTCACGCTGAAGCCTTGTCCGTGTCAACCAATCGCAGCAGGCTGTCATCGGTCCAATCAGCGCAGATTAGCTTCGCGCTGAGGAGGGGTTTGGGAACAAATGAATCGCTGAACGATTCATATGGGAGTCGCTGGGATAATTAGGTAAAAATAAATGCAGATTATAAGACCATGAAAGTGTTTTTTGACCTTGCATGCATATTAGACTGTTGTTGGAGACCCTTACAACCTAAATATGACCCTATTTCATGTATAATATGGGCTCTTTAACCGTTTTTTTTTCTAGGAATAAGGAACGCAATAACAGAAATGAAAAAAATATAAATTCTGCTCGGAGTGAACTGAATGTATTTTTTTGTTAGTTTTTAGGCCCTATGGCGATACAACGATTTTTCTGAAAAAGTGGATCGTGCAGTAACTTACCCATTCTCTCCCTTTCTATTCACCACATTCATTGAACCACTAGCAGCAGCAGCCATCCGTCAAAACAACTACATCAAAAGAATTCAAACATTAAACAAACTATAAAATAAGTATTTACGCTGATGATATATTATTATACTTACAAAATCCCCAAATATTATTACAAGAAACAATAAAACTTATCAATACTTTTTCAAATATTTCTGAATACTCAATCAACTGGAGTAAGTCTGCTATCATTCCATTGCATTCCACTAGTGTGGATGTGATATCCCAAAATTTACCAATCCCTCTGTGCACCAACTACACTTGTACAATACTACAAGTATTTGGGTGTCAATGTTACATTTACATTTAGTCATTTAGCAGACGCTTTTATCCAAAGCGACTTACAAATGAGGACAAGGAAGCAATTTACACAACTATAAGAGCAGCAGTGAACAAGCGTATAGACAAGTTTCAGGTGTGTAAAAGTCTAAGAAGCAAAGCATTAGTAGAAATGTTTTTTTTTTTTTTTTTTTTTGAGAGAGAGAGAGAGGGCACGGTTAGTGGTATAGCCAGAGAGGCAGTTGCAGATTAGGAAGGAAAGTGGAGACTAAACAGTTGCGTTTTTAGTCGTTTCTTGAAGACAGCAAGTGACTCTGCTGTTCTGATGTAGTTAGGGAGTTCATTCCACCAACTGGGCAAATTGAATGTGAGAGTTCGGGAAAGTGATTTCTTCCCTCTTTGGGATGGAACAACGAGGCGACGCTCATTCACAGAACGCAAGTTTCTGGAGGGCACATATATCTGCAGAAGTGAGAGCAGATACGAAGGAGCAAGGCCAGAGGTCACTTTGTAAGCAAACATCAGAGCTTTGAATTTGATGCGGGCAGCAACTGGCAGCCAGTGCAAGCGGGTGAGTAGCGGAGTGACATGTGCTCTTTTGGGTTCATCAAAGACCACTCGTGCTGCTGCGTTCTGAAGCAGCTGAAGAGGTTTGATAGAACTAGCTGGTAGCCCAGCTAGCAGAGAGTTGCAATAGTCCAGTTTGGAGAGGACAAGAGCTTGAACAATGAGTTGAGCTGTATGTTCAGATAGGAAGGGTCGGACCTTTCTGATGTTGTAGAGTGCGAATCTGCAAGATCGAGCAGTTCTAGAAATGTGGTCAGAGAAGTTCAGTTGGTCATCAATCGTAACTCCAAGATTTTTTACCATTTTGGATGCAGTGATGGTTGCTCCATCCATCTGGATTGAAAAGTTATGGTGAAGAGTCGGGTTGGCAGAAACTTCAAGCATTTCCGTTTTCATGAGGTTAAGCTGGAGATGATGATCTTTCATCCAGTGTGAAATGTCTGACAGGCAGGCTGAAATGCGAGCTGGAACCGAGGGATCATCAGGGTGAAAAGAGAGGTATAGCTGGGTGTCATCAGCATAGCAGTGGTAGGAAAAACCATGTTTCTAGATGACTGTTCCTAAAGATGCCGTGTAGATAGAGAAGAGAAGTGGCCCAAGCACAGAGCCCTGAGGTACCCCAGTGATTAGATGCTTTAGGTTGGACACCTCTCCCCTCCACGACACCCTGAATGACCTGTCCGAGAGGTAGGAACTGAACCATTGAATAACATGTTACCACCAGGCTGTCAGAGTTGTTTGGACTTAACCATACTCCATTACTCCATTATAAAAAAAAAAAAAAAAGATGATCTTTAATGTTGGATGATAGGGATGTCAAAATTAATTGTTTCTTCTGTGAGCTGCGATGCAGACACGGACAAATCGGTATAGGTTCAGTAATAATCATAACCAGTTATTTTGTACTGACGTCATTTATCTCATATGCGCTATGTCTCATGAATTGATGCTGCACGCTCAGAGACATCACAAAGTACTCCCAGGTACAGACATCCAGTCTCCACGCTGGAATACACGCAAGTATCTAATTGGCGTGACACTGCTTCAAAGATTTGTTTCAAACTGGAACAACGAATTTGCTCGAAATAATGCAAAAACAACCAATTTTCACTTTTTTGTGAAATATGTGTGTCCTAATAGTGTTTTTAGCAGCATGTGACACGTATATGACTGTTAACAGCTCAAAAAATGTGATTTGGTGTTTCGTGACCCTGCGTGTGTGTTTGCTGGACAGTGTTTCATTGACACCTACAACAGAAGCCCCTATACACAATCGTCACAGCGACTTATATTTGAAATAATGAAGTATATTATGTACAGACATCCCAAGTCGCCACCGCCCCCTCCCACCAACGAACAAAAAAATAACCATACCATTCAGAAACATCTCGCAAGAGTCGCGTTTGCATGGGTTCAGCTGTGTCCTCTTCATTTTCTGTGTCTGACTCAGGCGCAAACTGATACGGCCTCTGGCATTATTTGCAGTCTATGGCTAGCCGTTTTAGCACACAAACATTTGTTCTGACTATCCATATAGTACGACAAGGGGTATTTAATGCTAAAACGGCTTGCCATAACAGTTGACAGACAGCATGCAAGTGAGGCATGACGTTTCCTGGTGACGTGAAGCCGATCCGCCAATCACAACACATTAGGTTAGTTGAATAATCAGAACCCTTTGAGGGCGGGCCTTATAGGAGGAACTAGGAAATATGATGGTCGTTTCCAGAAGCTGTACACAGCTCAGCTCCACACAGCTCAGAAGCTGTGTAAAATGGTAAGATATGTGAACAAATAACGTGATTTTTTACAAATGAATCATGATCACACATTGTTTTGCACCCCATAAACACAATCAAATCTTTAAAAAACCATTGTGGACCACAAATTCTGTCGAGCCTGACTTTTATGGCCCAATTACAGCTCTAGCTCAAACTAGGGATGCACCGACCCTGGTACTTGGAGCGGATATCGGCTCGATAACGCATATTTTTGTTGGATCGGGAATCGGCCAGCTGGTACCTGTCAAATCCAATCTTGTGCATGCGCTATATTCTGTGTAAATTATAAGCCACCAAAAGCCATGAAGGTAGTTTATTATAAGGCACTAAAAAGTTGTCATGCATGCCTACTATATCCAAAATATTCTGTAGCCATTGTATAGTTTAATTTGAAGTAAAGATGAATATTCAAGTGTTTAAATTTGTGTTTACTTCAGCACTTTCATCCAGTGTGCTTGTCAATTGCTCTCCATTCATTCACAATTCAAACTACGTTTATGACAACACAAACAACTTTCTCCAATATTTGTTTCTATTAGTTTAAATAAATTAAATAAAAGAATAAAAAAGCGTCTGTTCTCTCATCCTTCCGACTGAGTTTATTATTCTGAGGGAAATACTTTTAGTGCTGCGAATAGTTTGTAAAGCCTGGCTCATTGCGGTCAGAGTAGTTGATTAAATTAATAAAAGTTAAACTGATGGAATGTCATTAACAGAAAATTATTTAGCCAAATATAGGCTATGCTGAAAATTATTTCACTGTAATTTTATTTATATAAATATTTTATTTAATAGACCAGTTTTTGTTTTAAAATAAGGATTTAGTTAATGCTCCACTGTAAGAAAGGAAAGAAAATAGAAAATAGAAATTGTTAATTGCAATTGCAAATACCTGTGCAATCTCTTTGATCCTGTAGCTAACTTCTTCACTGAGGGTCAGACAGCTGTCTTCCTGCAGTGAGCTTACACCCACTGACTCAGCCATTGCCTTCATGGAATCAGTAGGAAGGATCACAGAACACAGCTTCTGTCTGCGTTCCTCTGCCATGTCTCACTCTGTAGGAGGAAAATATCAGATATTTAGGATGCAAATGGGACGTAATAATTATTGCTATAAATGATGACACATATAAATTTGTATATCTGATATCTTTAAGCTGCTAGATTACATAACTGTACAGGACTGCCTGCCTCGCGCATGTGTAGGAAGTTGTTCAGACTTGTCCAGTGCATAAGCATAAAGTTTCCAGTTCGTTAACGGAGCTTTCCTTTCATTTTTTAATTCTTCAAAATCTGTCCTTGCTTTGTGTGGTATTGCTGTGCGGTAATATCTCATAAAGTAACCATATTCCTTATCATTGTAGATATGTTTGATAGAGTGTCATTGTGTATTTTGGTTTAAATTGCCTAAGGGAAAAATATTACATGTCTAAACATGCAGAGATGCAGACTTAAAATTTAATTTAAACAATAATTACTTTCATGTTCACCAATCCACTCTGGCACCAGTCTTTCTGTGTGTATTATCATCCTAACACAGCACCGCTTTCAGGATACAATATTTGAACCATTGAGTGCACACACAAGCACAATTATTGGATCTAAAGAGTGTCATGATATTGCAGCCCAAACCATTACTGATCCACCCCCATGCTTCATTCTGGGCAGGCAACAGTCTTTGGTTTACGCTTATTTGGGGCGTCACCACACCGTAACTTTCCTGGATTTGGGAAGGACAGAAAAGGTGAACTCAGAGAAAAATGCATGTTTTACATTGTCCATATCCCAAGATTTTTGCTGCTGGCACCATTTAAAAATATGTTTGGCATTGGAACAAGTGACAAAAAAATTGGCTATAGCAGCCCAGTCATGTTTATTGAACCTGTTGAGCTCCCAACAGACAGTTTTGGTGGACACAGGAGAGTTAAGGTGCACATTTCATTACGCAGAGAATTGGGCAGCTTTGATTTTATGTTTTTTGGATACAAACCGAGTTAACACCTAGACATCACTTTCAAACAGCTTCCTCTTGCATCCACGAGATGCTAAGAATTTGTCCACTTTGAACTCTGATATGTCACCCATAGTTTTGAGAGCATTACAATATTTTAAGTAAAACTGTGCTATTTCTCTGCTAATTAAACATTCACACTGCTCTTATAGATGGAATGTGCAATTAATGAAGATAAACCACCTGGCTGGCTGTTTCAGTTTCATTGTCCAACCCTACTGTTTAGTATTTGTTTTTAACAAATACTCATTTTTATAAACGTATGACATTATGGACAGGTAAAAATGCTTGTCATGTCATCCACCCATATATTAATATTTAAATATGTAATACCATGAATATGACAGGATTACTGTGTCATGAACAGTGAGGACCAAGCAAAGTTAAGTACACTTCTGTCAATAGTGTACAGCAGTGTTTCCCAACCCTGTTCCTGGAGGCACACCAACAGTACATATTTTGGATGTCTACCTTTTCTGACCCAGTAACTTCAGGTGTTGGAGTCTCTTCTGATGTTATGATAAGGTGATTCAGGTGTGTTTGACTGTTGGTGTGCCTTCAGGAACAGGGTTGGGAAACACTGGTGTACAGCACTATTGACTTTCCACTGTCAAAAGGCGTACTGAACCTAACCGTACCGTACCACTTTTTTGGCACCCTTTTCGAAAGGGTACCAAACACGAGAAAGGGTACCAAAAGGCGGAGCTAGACGCACAGCTGAACGCTATTGGTTTACAGAGATGCGTCATTCGCTTACACAAGCCAGAATGAAGACAAAAGAGTCGCCATGTTTAAAATACACAGCTGAGAGATTACAGCAGAATTATATTTACATATAATAATGAGCCATGGTCGACCCGGGCTCAAACACACCTTGTCGTCGTCTTGATGAACAGCGACAAAGCCAAAAAGAAGAGCAGATTTACCATGTGCCCCTATTTATACGAGCCAGTATGAAGCGTGAGCGGTTTCGCTTTCTTGCTTGCGCTATATCTGAAATAAAAAAATTCTTGACCTGATGATAATAATGTGCGCTTGATTATTGTTGTGCTTTTGAAACCCGATCCTGTAAGAAACTGACAAACGCGAGAGTGACACGCGAAAAAACAGGAGAAGCCGGAAAAAAGGAGCACATTATTTTTTCAGCAAACGTGAACAAACTGCCATGTTTAACTATTATAATCACCTTTTGAACTATTATGAACTCAGAATGATGGAATGACTCTCTAACAGAGGCTACATGTGCTGCTGAAGAGATGAGAGGTTTGCTCTGACTGTGGGCTATATTTTGTGTTGTTTTTGAACCTAAATAAGGACTAAATGTATGCTCCGTATAGTTCTTCTGTAGTTGGTAACACATCAGAGACTGTAAGGGTCTGTATGTGTTCATATATGCTGCGTTTATTTATTTATTTTATATAATTGCAGACGTTACAGTAGGCTATTTCGCACTGTCATTGATCTGCAGTTATAATCAAATCATGTTGATAGAAAAGTTAGTAATAAACATTTATACAGAAGAATTTTTGTTTTGTGAGAAGTGATTCTCATATGATATGTGAATGACCTGTACAGCTTTACTGTAGACATTTTTTCGAGCGAAAATTACGTCGTTACCTCTCAGTGGAAACGAGCCATAAGATCTTACCTCGTGGAGTTTTAGTGATCATAAGAATGATGAGGAATCAGCCCAGAACTACACAGGAGAATTTTGACAATGATCTCAAGTGAGCTGGGACTTTAGTCACCAATGGCCCGTTTCCACTGAGAGGTACGGTACGGGTCACCTTTATCAGGCTTGCATTTCCACTGCCAAAAGGGTACCTATTTGGTGGGCGTGGTGTACAACAGAAAGTTTCAGACGACGACAATTTTACTTAAGGAAATGTCACAGTAAAGCCGCATGGGTCATTCACATATCATATGAGAGGCACTTCTCACAAAACAGATGCTTTATACACATAAATACTTGTGTATAAATGTTCATTACTAACCCTTCTATGAACATGATTTGATTATATATGCAGATAAATGATAGACGTTACTACTGCAACATCTAAGTTGATCTTTCTCTTTTGTATGTTGTAGTGCTGTAGTAATACTGCGATCTCCTGATTGCAAGAGAAAAAAAATACTAGGAAATCTCTGTAGACTGATGGCATTTCATGCAGTTATGATCTTAAAATGTGAGCAAAATCTCCTGTTTTGTTATCACTTTAGACAGTACGCTAAAGAATCATTCAAATGCTAGCTCTAAAGTGACGTTGGTGAATGAGCAATGGTTTCTGCTGTTCTGACGTCATCTGCAGATGATTCGGCAAATGTCCAACTGTTGCTCCCCACTTTGCACTTTGCACCAGCTGGAGACAGAAGAGACTCAAAATAAATTCATGCATAAAACACAATGCACACATGCATAGGCAAATTCACATGCGTAAAACCAAATTCATGTGCGTAAAATATTTATTTATATTCAATTAAAAACAAAATGTATGTGCACAAAATAAAAATAAATATTCATAAACTATGTTTCACAAATGCAAAACACCATTTGCAAATGTAAAACAGTGTACAAAAAGTTTGGAATGTTTAAAATTTGCGAGTTAATTGTTAATTGAGTTAATCGTTATCCCCTGGATACGCGTGTGTTTTGTTTTTTTTTGACTCTCCTGGCAGCAGGCAACTCGTACCTTTCAGCCAATCAGATGAGAGCTGTACTCGATGTGACCCACTGCACATCTTTTGAGTTTATTTTTTCTTTATTAACCTAGAAACTTAAATGAAATGACAAAATAAACTAAGTGTTTATTTGCTTATCACAGGCTGTAGTAAACTTATTTGTCTCCTTTTCTCAGAAGGTGAAAATCGAGCATAAATCAGGCTAAAACTCCTGTAGTCTAAGCTGTAGGCTTTATTTGACTGGATTTGATTGACTAAGGCAGCGACTCTGAATACAAAACTCAAGTGCTGTCCAGTTGAATATTCTGATTTGCTGGTGGTCAAGGACATTATAATAAAATACAAGAGTAGGCTATTGTGAAAGCGGTATGATATGTTAATCTGGTTGACCGTTTTTCAGCATTAAATGCAATGTTTTATTTTGGTAGTGTTGTGTGTTCTGTTAGTTTCAGTTTTGCTTTGGCTACGTGGATGTGTGGGAGGAATGTGCCATGACAAGATGATCGTCTTTTCCGTATTAACTTTTACTTAACAACTTGAACAACGCAGATACACAGTTCACTCATACAGTGGCATGAGTTTTACAATGAGCATGCAAGCAACCTCTATATTGAACTGAACTTCCCGTACACAACGTAACTCAATGCATTGTCTCTGATTGGCGTAACTAAACAGCCAATGGAAATGAGAACAAAATGAACACAGTGAATAGGCTTAAAGAGTCCATGCTCTCTTTATACTTTCCATATTAACTTTTACTTAACAACTTGAACAACGCAGATACACAATTCACTCACACTGTGGCATAAACACACAGCACAACAGTCACTGTTCCTGCTGTTTGGTGCTCTTGCTCCGGCACAGAATGGCAGCTTTTCCGACCGTGCAATGAGCATGCGAGCAACCTCTTTATTGAACTGAACTTCCCGTACACAACGTAACTCAGTGCATTGTCTCTGACTGACGTAACTAAACAGCTAATGGAAATGAGAACAGAATAAACACAGTGAATAGGCTTAAAGAGCCCATGCTCTCTTTATACAGTAGTTTTGTAGCCTAATCTTGTTTAGGCGATCATTTGGACTTTTATGTTTCAAAGGTCTGAAAAATCAGCTGTATGTTAATCTTATTTGCATTGTTGGGGATAAAGTAATACAATACAATCTAAAGTCACTTAAGAAATGGAGCTATGTGTTACTTTTAAGGAAAGTAATGTGAAAGTAGTCTATTTTGTTATTTTTGCGTTTAAAAAGATTTTAAAAAGTTTTAAAGATTTTTTTAAAACAATGCTTATTTGCAGTTATTATTAAGAATTTACACTTTAATTTTAAAAATGGGCTTAATTCAATATACTTGTACTACACTTTATTTAATCAAATGTTGACTATATAGTTGCATTTGTAATGTCTCATTACTGGTCCTCATTACTGATCTGTATGTGCCACCTACTGCAATGATTTAGTATTTTTATTCTGCAGAGTCTTTTCTGCATGACTGATTAATGTGGCATAATTTCAAGTAATTTAAAGTCAAGATATGTTTCTAATGATGTTTTATTTTGTATTTTAAAATAATAAATATAATTTATAAACTATAAACAATTACTCAAGATAGCTAATGGCCACCACAATGTGGATCACCTTTAAAGCAGTGGTTGCCTTTAATTTAATTGCAAATAAGTTTTCTACAGCCTTCGACAAGCAAATAAATTTTTATGTTGTCATATTTTCATTGACTGAGGCACGCACACGCACACACACACACACACATACAGTTCTCTGCTATTCGGTGATGTGGCTGTACGTTGGAGGGCAGGTTATCAGAGCAGTGTTCAGCACGATTTAAAATCCTGAACAGCATCAAACATGTTTGAAATGATCTGAGAAGCTCAATTTGTGTTGAAAAAAATCCCGAAAAGTATTAATATTATATTTATATTCTACATATTACTACAGCACAACAACAGCATGTTTACATTCATTATATATAATGGAAATTAAGCTTTTAGTCAGTGAAAGTCAGGGAATTTTATAATTCTGACTTGAAGCCTACGCATCTCTTTCTCCGTTCCCAGACTGTGCAAAAGTTGAGCAGAGTGGCTCACATTGAGTACAGCTCTCCTCTGATTGGCTGAAAGGTACAAGTTGCCTGCTTCTGCCAGGAGAGTCTAGAAAACACACACACGTATCCAGGGGGAGTCGTACATGAAATAGGATTTGCACATTCTCATTCAGGATGAACTAGCAAATTTTAAACATTCAAAACTTTTTGTACACTGGTATACATTTGCAAATAGAGTTATGCATTTGTGAAACGTATTTTATGAATATGTATTTTTATTTTGTGCACGTAAATTGTTTTTGTGAATATAAATAAACATTTTACACACGTGAATTTGGTTTTATGCATGTGAATTTGGCCATGCATGTGTACATTGTGTCTTTTGCATGAATTACTTTAGATTCTAAACTCGCTCCATATCCAGCTGACTATTCTGCTTTGCTGTTTAAGAAAGGACATTATACGTAAAACAACGATTAGTGTAAGAAATATGATAATTTGCTATTATAATCGGGTTTAAGTTTCATTGTAGCCTAATAATGTTTCAATTAAATTTTGTAGTTTTACATGTTTTAAGAAATCTGAAAATATTAGCAAGATATATGCTGATATTATTTGCAGTTGTTAAACATCTACACTTTATGTATAAACGGGCTTAATTTAACACTACTTAATATTCAATATACTTTTAATATATTCAGATGACTTTATAATGGTAATGTGTAGATGACGTGATTTGACATATAAATCAGCTCCTGCATAGCAACTCAGTGTAATGGTGGGATTATTACTGATCTGTAAGCACCATCTACTGGCCATCTTGTAGTGTGCTTTACATGTACTGTATGTAGCATAATTTCGCAAAGTGAAACCATTATGTTTTTACTGCATGTTTTCAAATTATACAATCTAATTTAAATAAACAATTTTTCAAGCTAGCTTATATATGCTGCCTCTATTGCCTCAATTTTTATTGCCAATAATGGTACTACAGTTTGTGATAAAGCAAATACTTCATGTTGTAATTTTTTTCTTGTTTCTAGCTTAATAAAAAGAAAGTGAAGCAATTAATATAGCTGTTTAGATATGTCACGCTCATAGCTCGTAAGACATGGGAAATGAATTTTTTAAATGGACTTTTCTTTTTTTTATTTGAAATGTGGCTCGTTTTGAAGCTTGGAATGCAGCATGAAACTGCATGGAATCCTATTAATTTGGATAAATTAGCTTAAAATTTCCATGTAGCCTATTCTTAAGTATTTCGATTAGGAATGTATTTTGTAAAAAAGGAAAACGTCCCAACCTTGCGCGTTACAATTCTTAACAGAGAACAGCATCGAATCCTACTGGGAATCGTAAAAGTACTATAATAACTATAAAATTTCCAATTATTATTTTGTATTATAAAATCATTCATTCATTCACTTTCTTTTCGCTTGGTCCCTTTATTAATCAGGATTCGCCACATCGGAATGAACCACCAACTTTTGAGCACATGTTTTACGCAGCGTATGCCCTTTCCGGCCGCAACCCATCACTGGGAAACACCCACACACACACATTACAGACAATTTTAGCTTACCCAATTCACCTATACCGCAAGTCTTTGGATTGTGGGGGAAACCGGAGCACCCGGAGGAAACCCACGTGAACACGGGGAGAACATGCAAACTCCACACAGAAATGCCAACTGACCCAGCCGAGGCTCGAACCAGTGACATTCTTGCTACTGCGCCACCGCGTTGCCCTATTATAAAATATATATATATATATATTATATATATATATATATATATATATATATATATATATATATATATATATATATATATATATATATATAAATATATATTCTTATAAACAATTATAAAATAGTCCAGGATTCAGGATTATAACCGATGGGAGTCTTCAATCGCTTATTTGAGACAATTTAATAAACGTTACTAATCAAATACTCAATCGTAAATAAACTACGTTGTATGTGCGTTACATAAAACTGCGTTGTAAAAAGTTGTGTGTCTATCTATCTATCTATCTATATATATATATATATATATATATATATATATATATATATATATATATATATATATATATATATATATATATATCATAAGACTATTATTGTACGACTGGATCACGCTTCTCTGTAATAAACGTGCACAAAAGCAAAAGTGAACCGCATGTCTTTCTTACCTTCAAGAGGAGGTTGCAGCTATGTTTATTTAAAGCTGCCGCTTTAAAAACAATAAAATAAAATGGGTAAATCCTCTGTTTTATATGATACGAACTTTGTGTTTTTATTTGTTTGTTTGATTTGTTGATACTTTGCACAGCCCGTTTAGTTCCGAACCATTTTTCCGAAAACTCGCCATTTTGAATCTGCTGGAAGGTCCTAAAATAAATGCGACGTTATCGCATGTATATTTTTACAAGCTCATATCAGCGTCATGTTTTAAACGCACTTTATAAACTAAAAGCTGAAAATCAACGTTTACAAATTATTCATCAAATAGTTAATTCAGAAGAAACAATGTATGTACAACGTAATAGGTTTGTTTTTATGCATCTTTCATGAGACTGTTTTTAACCCCCTGTTCAACCTCGTTTGAGATCTGCTAGGTATCACATACGCATAGATATGTACACTAGATATCGCATATGGACCCTGAGCATGCGTCAATAGCGCCGCCACATTTGTACAGTGCTCCCAGCACAAATGTCATTCAACCGCACTTGTCAAGACAGTGTTACTACGTGAAGATGCTGGACTTTAGCGCTGTCAACGAGTGTAGTAATGAGCTAACAACGAAAACAAAGCACAAAGGCAGAACATTTCATAGGTAAGATTTATTTTTTTGTATGTTATGAACTTTTGTGCTAAACAGGTAACATTATCGATGATAATACAGTCACTTACACCATTCACCATTAGGCAAAGTAGCACTAAATACTCGGCTTATGCTAGTTTTGTTGAATAAAATTAGCAAACAATGTAAATGGAATATGACAACGAGATGCTGCAGTGCCAGAAACTTGTATTATTGTTGACTAAGTGAACAAGTTGTTCATAACGGAGATTCATTCACAAACGAATTGCTCCCTCCATCAGTATGAGAAGTGAAAGTGGGAGAGGGGTGTGTTTTAGGACACGGATTAGATCAAATTAACAGGAAGGGAGGATAGTACATTTCCATACACACAAATACAAGCTTTTTGTCAGAAATGAGTGTGCGAAGAAAAGTGATGTAAAATTATAATTTTGCAAAAAAAAAAAAAAATTGCATACTGACCTAGATATATGTGTATATCTCTGGCTTTGGCACAGTCCTCCACTGCAGCTTGGTCCCGCATTCATTTCAAAGGAGCGCTACCCTGTACTAAAATGGCAGCTCTATTGACGCATTCCTTCCAATAGACAACAACAGGGCAGGCGACATCTAATGTATATATCTATGTCACATATGGACCATGAGCATGCATCAATAGCGCCACCAAATTTGTACAGTGCTCCCAGTACAAAAGTCATTAACTGCACTGTTGTCTCAAAAAAAAAAAAAAAAAAACCTCTGTCTCAAATGGCACACTATCGGTCTTTGTCTTTTTTATTTTTTATTTTTTTTTGTTTTATTTTTTTTATTATAAACTTTGAAACATTACATAACATAATAGTACACCATTCAGAAATATGCTATGTCCGAGAACATTACAGGAATTGCAAAAACACAAACGGAAATGATAACAACAACTATAAAAAAAAATAAAACAAAAAAATTAAAACATTACAGAATACTTATATCCATATAAACAAAAGTAATAACTTAGGATACAATCATCGACTATAGCGGGGGATCAGTATCAGAGAAAAATTCCTTTATGAAATCTAACATTAAATCACTCTTTTTGTTTTTAATTTGCATTAGAGACTTTTTCAAAGTTTCCATTTCTAATAAGAATATATTGCATTTTGGTATACATTTAGCAAATTTCTGTTTATGAATAAAATATTTATCTTGTAAGATGTAGAAATTAACAACATATTCGAATGTTCTTTTTGTGTGTGAAAAAGTGCAAATGGTATCTTTTAAAGATAGGCTGTAATTGACATTTCTTTGCCCAAATAACACGTCACTAACATCATTCCAAAATTTAAGAGAGACATCACAGTTATAGAAAAGATGAGGTAAGTCTTCCTCATGTATATTACAAAATGTGCAAGTATTATCAATATCCATGAATTTAGATAAAGTTGCATTGCAAGGATACATTTTGTGAAGTATTTTAAAGTGCACTTCTTTAACCTTATTTAAAAGGCAAAATTTAAAGGGTATTGACCAGGCAGCTTTCCAATTAATATTAATAATGTTTTCATTCCAATAATATTTCCCTCTAGGGGATATTTTGTGTTTAGATTGAAACAATTGTCAAATTTTTTTAGTATTATATGATGGAGAAAGTATGTCAAAACCATAAATTTTTAATTCTGGGAGTATTTTTTTAACGCATCCATAAGAGAGGTGATTATTAATTAGTTGTATTAAACCAGCTGGAATAGCCTTAACCACTTGGTGAAATTCTCTAAAAGGAATTGGAAAGTTATGTATCCTCATAAAATCTTCATAAGATAGTATGTTTCCATTATCATAAAACAAATCTGTAACAAAATATATATTTCTTTGAAACCATTTATGTAAAAATAATTATTCCATAGGAGGACTTTATGAGGAGAAAAGTTATGCTGAAAACAAATTTTCCAAGCCAATAATACTTGCTGGTAAAATTTAGACAATTTAAGTGGCAATTTTCCAGGAAGATAATTGCATCTCAGGAGAAAAGACAACCCTCCAAGCTTCTGAAAGATATATTGAGGGATAAAGAACCACATTGAGTTTCCATATTTTAGGCAATTTCTTAACCAATTAATTTTAAATGTATTGTTAATATAAAAAAAATCTATCATCTCTAAGCCACCTTCTACTCTTTTTCCTGATATAACATCCTTTTTTAATTTGTATGGTTTATTTTTCCATATAAAATCTAAGAAGGATTTGTTAATATTTTTGGAAATTTCATCACTAACATGCATAGAAAGAGCAGGATAAACAAGTCTAGCTAGGCCTTCAGCTTTGGATAGTAAAACTCTTCCAAAAAGCGTAAGATCTCTTTGCAGCCAATTATTTAAAATACTTTTAGTTTTCTTAATTTTAGAAACAAAATTAAATTGTTCACAAGCAGTTTTATTTTTAGAAATAAAGACTCCAAGATATTTCACAGGAAGATATTTCACAGTCTTTAACAGGAATATTTTCAATAGATAAGTCTATAGAATTATGTATGAATAAGATTTCGCATTTGTGAAGATTTAGTTTTAGACCAGACGATTTTGTAAATTTGGAAATACATTCTAGGGCTGATTTAATTTGGTTTTTATCTTTCAAAAACAATGCAGTATCATCTGCCAATTGTGAAAGTTTGATTTCTCTATCGAATATCTTTAACCCCTTAATATTTTGATTATTTCGAATTTGAATAGAAAGTAGCTCGGCAACTAATAAGAACAAAAAAGGTGAGATTGGACAGCCTTAGGCGTACACCACGACAAATTTCAAATCTTTTAGAGGTTCCTTTATTTAAAATGATAGAACTATTAATATTTTTATAAAACATTTCTATAATGTCAATAAAATGGTTACCAAACCCAAATACTTTCAATGAATGAAGAAGAAAGCCATGTTCAATTGTATCGAAGGCTTTACAGAAGTCTAAAAACAATATAAGAGCCTCTGAATCAATTTGGTCCGAATAATCAAGGAGATCAAAAATAAAACGAATATTGTTACTGATATGTCTGTTTTTCATAAAGCCCGTTTGAGATTCATGTATAATTTGGTCTAGCCCTGATTTTAATCTTTTGGCATATACCAATGCAATTAATTTGTAGTCTATATTCAACAGGGTAATGGGTCTCCAATTATCAATCTCTAAAAAATCCTTATCTGGTTTAGGGATTAGAGAGATTAAGCCTTGCTTCATAGTTGTGGTTAATTCCTTTTTTTAATACATTCATTTAACATGAATAAAATTGGTTCTTCTAAAATATACCAGAATTGTTGGTAAAATTCACATGAAAGTCCATCAGGCCCTGGACTCTTGCCTTTTTTTAAATGTCGGAGAGCTAATTGTAATTCTGTTCTCTTAAGATCAGAATCGCATATATTTTTAAAGTCATTATTTATTACAGGAATACAATTTTCTACATTGCTAGTAAACGAGTTACCTACATCCAAATTCAGATCTGATTGGTACAGTTTTTCATAAAAGGAGCTAACATAGTCTGAAATTATTTTAGGGTCCTCACATAATATATTATTAATGTGCAATGCAGATAAAGATTTTCTTTTAAAATTTCTTTTTTCAAGGGCAAAAAAATAAGCTGTATTTCTCTCTCCTTTTTCTATCCATTTAGCTCTTGAGCGTACAAAAGCCCCATTCACCTTATTAGTGTATAGATCATCAAGCTTTGTTTGTAAAGCAAGTAGTTCACTTTCCTGAGTCGGGGAAAGAGCCTGTGCTTTCCAAAGATTATCAATTTTGTCCAACAATTCTGATTCCATATGGTCTTTGGCCTCTTTTATTTCCTTACTTCTTTTGATAGCTAAATGTCTAGATTTAAATTTAAATAGTTCCCATTTAAAAACAAAGCTTTCCATCTCTGAATTAAATATATCAGTGGCAAGAGCCTCAATATTTCTAATAAAATATTATCTTCTAAAAGAGTGTTGTTAAATTTCCAGTAGCCACGAAGGATATTAAAGTTACGAGCTGTCTGTAGAGACATATTAATCATAAGGTGGTCTGTAAAAGGGACATAGTGATGAGAGATGTCCTGAATATATTGTAATAAATCAGATGAAATGAGAAATAAATCAATTCTTGATTTCAAGGTTTTGGAAGCGTTACTCCATGTATACTCATGTACATTGCTATTGAAGTAACGCCATGAGTCTACTAAACATAGTTTTTTACATAATGCACCGATTATATTACCACTTTGAAAGCAATGTTGTGTTTTCTGTGGAAATCTATCCAAGAAATTATCAGGAACTTCATTAAAATCACCAGCAATTATTAACTTGGCATTTGGAGTTGTTTTAAGCATATTCTCAAATATACCAGAAATAGTAATAAAAAAAGAACTATTTGTGGTATGACAATTAAATCCATAAATATTGCAGATGATGAATATGGTATTTTCCGACTTAACGGTCAGTATAACCCATCTACCATTAGTAGAAGATTTTGAATTAATAATTTCTCCTTTAAACTTATGAGTCAATATAAGAACCCCTGCAGATTTATTTGATCCATGACTGAAGAATACTCTATCACCCCATTGGGATTTCCAAAATTTTGTGTCATCATCTGAAGAATGAGTCTCTTGTAAAAAAATAAAATCAGCTTTATAGCGTCTACAAAACAGAAATATACCTTTTCGTTTAGTAATGTCTCTTAAACCCCGCACATTTAAAGAGATAACTTTTAAAGCATTAAATTTGTCCATACCTTATGCAATAAATAAATAAACAACATAAATAAAATAAAGATAATAATAAACTAGATAGCTACAAGGAGCTAAGAAAATGAAAATTCAAAATACGTTAACAACTTAGCTAGGAACTGCTATAATTGCTTAGTACAAGTATTAACTGAACGTCAAATGGGTCGATTAGCCCTTGTAATAATGGTAACATTTTAAACCTGGCACGTATATGCTTAAACATTCGAACCTGCAGTGTAATTAGAACGAAGTGTCATTTAAAGTAGGCTGTAGCTTATTCGGCTGGATTAGCCGTGATTCTCTTGTTGTTAATGACAGCAAAGGGACCGCTTAAGCCGGCTTTCTTCCCTTCTTTTCGGGCCGCCTGGACGAGAGGCCAGAGTTTATTTCGACTTTCAATGTCCGATTTGGAGAGGAATTCTTTGATGTGTAGGCCATTCTCTCTGAGGTATATGGAGCTTTTGGCCTCCATCCAAATTATGTCACGGTGTCTTCTTGTCACGAACCGTATAATGACATGACGCGATGAGCCATCCGATCGTTGTTTGCCTACACGATGAACCACATCCACAGCATCCTCCAATTTGTCCTTGATCCGCGGGACCACCCTCGCCAGATGACCAAAAGCCGTTATTCTAATATTTTCCTCTTCGTGTTCTTTCACCCCGAGTAATTTCAAACACCATCTTCGACTATATCTTTCCAGATCATCAACTCTTAGCTTGAGAGAGGTATTTTCCTGTTGCATGTGATGTAACGATGACTCAGCCTTTCCGATCTTTTCACCGTGAGAGGCAACAACTGACAAAAGTCGGTTAACAGTGTCAGATTAAGAATTCACCGCAGCTGTAGTAATTTCAATGGAACTCTCAATCTGAGTAATCTTTTGAATAACCAAATCTTGCTTTGAATTCAAGGACTGGATGGCGTTTAATATCTCAGCAAGGGACACATCATCACTCTCTTTTTTCTTCTTTCCCGGTGGACTTTTGCTGGGAGTTGCAAACAAAGGATCATTAAAGTTCTTATCGTAATCATGTGCAACAAGTGAAGAGTCTAGGCGTTCGGATTCGTCCATGTTTTGGTCTAATGAATCACTCGACAGGCGTCCTTCCAGATTCCACGAGGTATGCAGGTTCCTTTTAGTACGTTTCTTGCCCATTAAATATTTAAAGGTGGATTCACATCAGCCTCTGCAGTTGAGTTAATATCATTACACAATCCACCAAATAGACATAATTTGACCCTTTATCGTTTTTTTTTTCTAGAGAGGTGCATTCGCATCTACTTAGCGCGACGCCATCTTGGCCGGGCCACTATCGGTCTTTGTCAGTCACGTGCGTTTGTTGTGTGTGACGTCACACCTGCGCCATTTTCATAACGCAAGAGAGATACATGCCAAAAAAAGGTCAAGTTGGAGAAGTACAAGAAAATCGAGAGTACACGGGACCGCAATAAACTAAGCAAAGATGCCAGGGATCGTCATTTTGATAAACTGTCTTACATTCAGGAGATTGATCCGTTTGAATTAACTGCAAACCAACGGAGTGAGCTGCCGCCTACCCATTGCTGACATGTCATACTGTATATCTTCAATGTCTTAATATACGTTGTTTTAGTTTAAACACCATTAAACCACAGTAAGTATTTATAATTATGTATTCCAGTTTTTCATTTTATTTCATTAGTTACATCTAATATTTACATTAACAAACTATTGGACAGATGTTTGTATCCAAAATATTTTACAAATAGCAACAATAAATGTAATGAAAGCAACAGAACAAAACATGTAAATACTATTATAATTTTATGTAATCAAAAACATAGAGTGCACAGAGAACAACAAAAAACATTAAATAAAATCAATGTACCCAAATATTAAGATATGTTGAACACAAATACAGATATTATGATAAAAGCTGAAAACCTGTAACCATTGACTTCCTTAGTATTTGTTGGTTTTCCTACTATGGAGTCAGTGGTTACAAATTTTCAGCCTTCGTCATATCTTTATTAAGAGAAAAAAATTACCTCAAAAGGTTTAGAACCACTTGATGTCAAGTAAATAGTAAGTCACTTTAAGTTTGTGGGTGAAATGTCTATTCAGTTCAAACTACTGATTGATCTAATGTTTAACTTTGATCAAAAGCACTCGTCTCAGTTTTTTAAAGGATTATTCAGTTCAAGTAATAACTGCTTACCTTGTGTTTGGTTTTGATGTACCAGTTTTGTTATTGTGAAAAACAATAAATGAGAAGAACAAATTTTAAGTCATCCTCCATTTATTTACATTTCTACAAAAGATATTTTTATTCAGGCACTGAGGGAAAATTCATTTCTGGAGGAATGCATCATATTGTTTACATAAGACAGGATGAAACATCAGCAAAACACACTCATACACACAGTGAAAGAAACAAAGTTACAAAAATGTGAAGGAATTTGCAAAGACTGTATCAATTAAGCTCAGGATGCATTTATACACCTGGAATTTTAACTCTTATTGACAACTACAGCTCTTCTACACTACAGTTGGACATGGGTGTTTGTGCACAACAGACAGTTACAATCCTATGGTGTAATGTGACATCTTCACCTTCACAAGGGATTATCATGTTGAGGGTCAGTGCTTGTTATTAAGATTGTGTTTTTTACTGTTTGGTACTTAAGCATCATTCTTGTCACAAAATCCAACAGACATCCTGCATTCTTCAAGTTCACACAGCAGCTGTCAGTTCTCCTCCAACAGGCGGTTTACTTCTACACATCTGTCCATATACAATTTACCCTCAGTTTGTCTCGGCTACCTCCTTAGTGTTGTGTGTCTCCTCATCAGTGTCTCTCACCATCTTCAACCTCACGTCTCTCTGCATGTTGTTCGTCCACATCTTCAGCTGACTGCTGTGTTGGTTTTCTTTTCCCCCCACTTAGTTTGTCTTGCAGAGTGTACAGTGTCTGTCTGTGTAGTATCTTTGTAGCCCAGATGTAGAGAAGGTGCTCAGTCTGGGTCAGTCTCCATCATCTCATATGCAGGTTGGCTGGCAATGACAAAGTTAGAAATTTATATACAACAAAAATATTACACATAGAAAGAATAAGTAAAAATAAATGTACTATAATGCTACATGCTTATGGAAATATGACAGTTTGAGCACAAGAAACCTAAGTTGAAATTTTAACTTTTAAAACATTAACTCCCAAAGAACATTTACTGATCATTTACTCAGTGCAGTTTTATGAAGCTACAGTCTGAAGGTTTAAAATATTTCATGTAATTCACAAAGACCTATATTTGTTTTAGAAAAAGGAAAGTCAAAAATGTACTTTTTGACAGGGTGCGTAAATCAGCGAATGTAAGTTGTAACTAAGATTTTAAAAAGTATTTTACAATATTTTAACAATCAATTACTTTACAATCTTAAATCCATATGCACTAAGTTGATTCGCTAAGATTTAAATGCAGTTCTACCCCCAAAACTAAAGTGTTACATTGACTTTAAATAAGTATCAGAAGCTCAATGACAATTGTAAAGTTACTTAAATATTCTTAAGTACTTACCCAGTAGGGGAAAATGTCTAGAGCATAAACAGAGATATGCCAGCAAAAGATATATTTTGCATTTCAATGCTGCAGGCCAGGGCACCCGATGCACCGCTACAGTCTGTGAATATCCTTTCTTCTGAGTGGGAAATTTAATATATGTGTCGTCGTGATAATTTGTTTACCTTTTCGATCGTGTGATTTGCTATTAACTTACAGCCCTTAACACAACAAGAACGTAACACTGTATTTACTCTGCGAAAGACGCTAAAAATCCAACAGCTCACGTTAACTCGGATACAACACAAATGGCGGCTATGTCCCATATTGCAATTCGGTGTTTACGAGGGTGACGTCACCTGACAAAGACCGATACACTATGCACTCATGCACTATGTACTTACACTCTCAACAGCATAGTATATGAATGTAGTGTCGTCCCAAATAGGCCTTTTTCACGGACGGTCGAACGCACATCCGGTAGAGCGATAATTGACCCTTCGCTAAGCCACACCCAAAAACCGTCTCCCACCAATCGTGGCTTAGCAACCGTAGCTACGCGCAGGGGCTCTGTCAAGTTTTCGAGTGAGGGAAACAGGCCAAAGCGTTGTGCATATGGATTGTGCAAATCTGATACCCGGTATCCTAAAAGTTTGGACAGGGTGGTGGATTTTTTTCCCTTTTCAAAACCTAAAACCCAAGCGGAGAACTGCCAGCGTGGATCAAGCTCTGTGAGGGGCGCTACAGGAGCGGAATTAAGTTGGTTTTGTTTTGAAATACCTGACACATTTAGTGATAGACTGACGGCAATAACTCGCTTACCTCTTACCCTAAACAGATCTAAACTGTGTTTCCTACAAAAATACAAAACAGGTTATGTTTCACAGCTGTCTTTTTCTTTTTTTTTTGCTCGATATTAGTACTGCTCCATGTAAGCCTTTGTAGTCATACTAATAGCGAATAGGTCATGAGTTATTGATCCAGAAAATACGAATCTGCTGCTAACTTTACTGAACTTCATATTTCCATCTGTTTAAAGCTACGAATATTTGAATAGAATAAAACAAGAAATGTGATCACAAACTGAGCACTTGCGATCGATATACTTTCCCTGCAGCTGTTTTTCAGTCCTTTATAAAGAGCACACAAACATACTGACAGTTATAGGTAACTTACTGTACATTGTTATGGGTCAATGATGCTAAAATTCGACACAAGTCCATCAATTTCCCCTTTCTGGCTGCTCTTTCTATGAATGAATTATGTAGATGCACTGTCCATGCGTGTTGGTTAGTAACGCAATATTTCATTGCACATTAGTCTATCAGGCTTTTTGGCTAAAAAAAGAGAAATCACGGTTTAATTTGTTATTATTAGATTATTTTTTTTTATTTCACCTCTCCTTCTGTGCATGAACTAAGCTGTTGAATGGTCAGGTTATGAGGTGGCTAGGCTAAGCTAGCTTCAATTTTGATTGAGTTATTCTCTAATCGGATGCCTATTATGTCCTGAATATACCCCTGTAATTCATACTGCAGTCCTTTTTTTTCTGGCTTTCTCGGATATCTCACCTGTTTGCCAAAAATGACTAATTATATCCCTGTGAATGTCTGACACCGGCGCATACACATTGTAAAAGACGTGCAAGGCACAAAAGCTTGACAGGCGTAGGAACAATAATTAAGGAGGGCAGGGCTTAGCGAAGGGTCAATTGAGTATCCATACTTCTGGCCGGAGCAACGGAGTCAGATACGCTATAGTTTTCACTACCTCTTTGAAAACTTTGCTATCATTTACCATTTACAGCAAATGTTTATTGTCTTGTGGGCTGACATTCTATCGCTCCACACTCTAAACCCAATAAAGGATATAAGGTTTTCCACAAAAATTGCATTTTTAATTACGAAGGTGGGTGACGATCCATACGTTAGCATGGTTTAGGTAAGGCTGTTTACATTTGTGCGAAATGTACCTTTATCATAGCATATGCTCTTAGTTTTAAACCTTTAAGAGACATAAGGGAGCTAACATATACAATAATAAATGTTTAAATACATGTATAATATGTAAATGTATAATAAATATGCGATGTAATAAATGTTTGATAAGAGGGAACCTGGACCTTTAGTATTTCTGTACATACATGGATGAATATAAGTTAATTCAGAATATTAATAAGCAATAATAACTTGTTATTATTGCTTATTAATATTCCTAAACTTAGCTAATTTCGCTACAACCTATCTGAATAACACTTATCAACGAACAATATGTGGATCATAATGTGCATACGCTGTAAAAAATCTCATGTGCTATTTACTTAAAAAAATATTGAAAACTTTGAAAAGTTTGAAAACTTGATTTTTTTGTTGCAAAAAACACTTGAATGAATCATGTGAAAATTACAATTTTTTTGAGTGTTGGATGATGATTTTGATATTATAAGTGGAATGTGCTTTTATAATTAAAGCAAATCCACCACCATTTACTCATATTTATTTTTAAGCACAAACCACTTAAAAGAATCATGTGAAAATGACTAGGTTTTTTTTGAATGATAGAGGATGAATTTAATATTATTAGTGGAATGTGCTTTTTGATTTAAGCAAATAAACCACCATTTACTCAAATTTATTAGTGAAAACTGCTCATTCATAAAATGTAAAATATATAATTTAGAATGAAATACATACACAATGCATTTTTGCCAAATATCATTTTATTACATGTTCCACTGATAAAAAATAGTACATACAATTTGTTAAATAAATCCATTAAAAATTTACAGCAATGTTAAGCTCTGAAAAAAGTCCTTTATCCAAAATTCTGTCAACTTTCTTTTGTAGGAATAGTCACATTTTCGGCACAATCTGACAGAATTTGTGAATTGCACAACATATAAAACCAGTGTAAATGCTGTATCCTAAAATATGCAATATAATCAACCAATCAATGCAGTGAAAATTCCCCAACAGTTTGTAGCCGTGAATTTGTGTCAGAAACTTCTTATACGTTTGTTTTTGGGTGATTTTAATTTGTGAAATACTTCAGTTCAGCAATTTTAGATTTTCCTAGCCAGCCATGACTCACTCATCCTCCAAGACAATGCAGAAGTCCTCATGGTTGGTCATCCCTCTGGCAGACAGCAATTCTCTGCATTCCCACACTGTAAAATAAACATTAAGTATATTATTATGAAATTATGCAATTGTAAATTTAAAATGTTTAAGGTTTGCTAAAACACATTAAGGAAATAAACCATTACTTTGTATCTCTGTGAACAGTAATTCTCCAAAATGTTTGAGCAGACATTGCTGACTTACACTATAACACAAGTACACAAGTATTTTGACTAATAATGAACAGGGTGTTTTCAAAATGTATACTAGTGTACAAAGAAATAAGTTTATAAAAACAAACCATGTTTACAAGGAATAGTATGTTCAACAATGTAGTGTTTGTGTTATATTTTTGTTTTTTGTAAAAATGCTAAAATAAAAAAGGCAGTTTTCTGACACTTACATTGCACTCCTGGATGAGCTCTTCCTCTTTTTCATACAAATACACCAGCAACAGAGGACGACATCTTTCATCTCGTTCCTGATTTAATGTGAGATCTGATGCAACAAAAGTGTAGAAATTAGTAATATTACCTAATGATAATAATGCACAAATAACATGATAAAAAATACCTGGTTTATGGCACCCATAAACTGATCCTCTTTAGTGGGAAAATACTGTAAACATTTTCTTCATTAATCGGAAAAAATAATAAGCAAACAAATATTAGTATTTAGTTACAGTATTATATATAAACTCAGTTAATTACATTACATCATCAATGCTGTAAAAGGAACCTTATGAAATGGAAAAACACTAGCTGTGCATAAACCCCATTGAATAGCTATATAGCTAACATACTAGCTTAGGCTAACCAACAAGTTCACTGTTGTTTGTCCACCCCGCTTAAATGTTGCCTGATCAAACTAGGCTCCCGAACAAGCTTGAACAGCATGTGTCTTTCCTGAAAGAGCTTATTTAAGACAATAAAAATTATAAACTGTAAATTGGTTTCTTAAATTAAGCCTTATAATTGCACTGGTTTCCTTAAAAAATAAGTTACATTTTTATCTTGATTTTATTAGCAAAGTCTTCTCAATATTTTATAATAAATCCAGAAAAAGATCCAAGATGGCGCCGATGACGATGGCCGCCTCCGTGTCGTACTCTGCAGTAGTGTTTGTGTTTTTGTTAGTTTGTCCTGTCTCGAGTCAAATTCCTACAATTAGTTTTACCAGAGACTAATTGTTGGACATTCGGGCACATACACCACCGAATATTTTTCCACACCTGGATTTATCTGATTTTCTGTTGGACATTGTAGTCGGAGGAGCCGCGGTGCTGCTCAAACGCTTTCAAGCGCACAGACGAGGAAAGCGTGCAGGCGCGCTTGTGAAACTCAGACAGCGCGGATTTCGGACCGCGTTGCCTAGCATCCATCTGGCAAATCTCCGCTCTCTACCCAACAAAATAGACGAACTCATTCTGCTCTCTCAGACAAACAGGGATTTTCTGCATTCAGCTGCTCTGTGTTTCACAGAAACCTGGCTGAACGACACCATACCGGACAACGCGCTTCACTTACCGGGCTATCAGCTGTTCTGAGCGGATCGCAACGAAGAATCAATGCGGAAATCACGCGGTGGCGGGACGTGCTTTTACATCAATGAAAGGTGGTGTACAGATGTAACAGTTTTAACGAAGATTTGCTGTCCAGATCTCGAAGCACTGTTTATTAACTGTAAGCCTTTTTACTCCCCACGCGAGTTCTGCTTGTTCATCCTCGTCAGTGTTTACATTCACGCGCACGTGAGCCTGGTGATACAGAAACTAGCTGATCAGATCATGGTGATAGAGCAACAACACCCGGATTCTGTTTTAATCATTCTCTGGGATTTTAACAAAGCAAAACTATCCTGTGAACTACCAAAATATAGACAGCATGTTACATGTCCCACAAGAGACAGAAATATACTGGATCACTGCTATACTACAATAAAGGATGCATACCGCTCCGTCTAACGAGCAGCTTTGGGACACTCTGACCATTGTTTGATTAATCTCATTCCAACCTACAGGCAGAAACTGAAAACAGCCAAACCTGTATTAAGATCTGTGAAAGATGGACTCACGAAACAGAGCGGGATCTACAAGCCTGTTTCGACCTCACTGACTGGAGTGTTTTTGAAGCTGCTGCAAATGATCTGGATGAGCTTACAGAGACTATAACATCTTATATCAGTTTCTGTGAAGACGTGTGCATTCCTACCAGGACTCAACTCACATACAACAATGACAAACCATGGTTCACTGTAAAACTCAGACAGCTACGTCAGGCCCAAGAGGTTGCTTACAGAAATGGGGATAGGGCCTTGTATAAGCAGGCCAAATACAAACTGGAAAAGGAGATCAGAGTCGCAAAAAGGAACTATTCTGAGAAACTAAGTAGTCAGTTCTCTTCCAGCGACTCAGCATCTGTGTGGAAAAATCTGAAAAACATCACAAACTACAAGACACCATCCCCCAGCACTGTAGACAATGAACGACTTGCAAACGACCTGAATGAGTTTTACTGCCGGTTTGAGAAAACCCCCCACACCCACTCTGAACTGCTCTTAACGCCACCATTAACACCTCCACCACCCCCTGCCTCCCCCATACCTGCACTACAGTTTAACGAAGATGAGGTGCGCCAGGTCTTCCGGAAACAGAAGAGGAAAAAAGCACCAGGCCCAGATTTTATAACACCAGCCTGTTTAAAATCCTGTGCTGACCAACTGGCCCCCATCTTCACCCTGATCTTCAACAGATCACTGGAGCTGTGTGAAGTGCCCTCCTGCCTCAAACGCTCCACCATCATCCCCATCCCAAAGAAACCCAAACTTACAGGACTAAATGACTACAGACCGGTGGCACTAACATCTGTGGTCATGAAGTCTTTTGAAAAACTGATGCTGGCCCACCTGAAGGACATCCCTGAACCCTCACTGGACTCTCTTCAGTTTGTGTACAGAGCAAAAAGGTCTGTGGATGATGCAGTAAATATGGGACTGCATTATGCTCTGCAACACCTAGACAGACCAGGGACCTATGTGAGGATCTTGTTTGTTGACTTCCGCTCGGCGTTTAACACTATCATCCCAAAACTTCTCCTGCCCAAATTAACTCAGCTCTCTGTGCCCACCTCTGTCTGTCAGTGGATCAACAGCTTCCTAACGGACAGGCAGCAGCTGGTAAAGCTGGGAAAATTCTCATCTAGCATCCGCACAATCAGCACTGGCGCCCCCCAGGGGTGTGTCCTCTCCCCACTGCTCTTCTCCCTGTACACGAATGACTGCACTTCAAAAGACTCCTCTGTGAAGCTCTTGAAGTTTGCAGACGACACCACACTTATCGGCCTCATTTAGGACGGTGACGAGTCTGCTTACAGACAGGAGGTTAAGGAGTTGGCTGTCTGGTGTGCAGTCACAACGAACCTGGAGCTCAACACGCTCAAAACAGTGGAGATGATAGTGGACTTCAGGAGAAACCCCCCTGCTCTCCCCCCACTGAGCATCATGGACAGCATTGTGGCAGCAGTGGAGTCATTCAGGTTCCTGGGCACCACCATCTCTCAGGACCTGAAGTGGGACACTCACATTGACTCCATTGTCAAAAAAGCTCAACAGAGGCTGTACTTTCTTCGTCAGCTAAGGAAGTTTAACCTCCCAAAGGAGCTGCTGAAACAGTTCTACGCCTCCATCATTGAATCAGTCATCTGCACATCAATAACTGTCTGGTTTAGCTGAGCTACTAAATACGACCTCCAAAGACTACGTCGAATAGTTCGGACTGCTGAGCAAATCACTGGTACAACCCTTCAAACTCCCCAAGAACTGTACTTATCCAGAGCGAGCAGAAGGGCTGCCAAAATCACTCTGGACCCCTCACACCCTGCACACTGCCTCTTTGAACTTTTACCTTCTGGTCGACGCTACAGAGCACTGCGCACCAGAACAGCCCGACACAGAAACAGTTTCTTCCCTCAGGCAATCCATCTCATAAAACACTTGATGATAATAATTGTGGAGCCAACATCATTACTTGCTATACACTTTTATACACATATACACTTATTTAACAACACACTTTACATGCCAATTTGCACATAACAGCTGCACATATAACGTTGTATATAGTAATAGACACGTACATACACTTGTCAATCTGTATATTTGCACTCACTACTTCTATTTTTTTTTAAATATATTTATTATCTGTTTTTGTCCTGTCTCTGTAATCCTGTTGCACTGTAGAAGCTCTGTCACGAAAACAAATTCTCGTATGTGTGAACATACCTGGCAATAAAGCTCTTTCTGATTCTGACTCAGAATATCTATTTTTTAAAGAAAATATGACCATTATTTTAATGACCACATCAATTTTTTAATTAAATTACAAGCCTCAAGATTCATTTTTACACGTATTAAGAGAAATCATCTGAATATGCTTTCAAAAAAAAAAGTATCGTTCAAATTATGACAATAATGATTTATAATTCAGCTTACATTTATATGATGTGGTATCATTCACCATCTTCCAACAACTTGTGCATACAACCTTTGCTCCGTTAGCCCCTCCCCCTTCCGCAACGTAATCAAATCTGCAAACCGTTGAGTGCGTAAATTTTCCAGCATTCCACACTTCTTTTTAATGGTTGAATAAGTGCATCATCCGGGTATTTGAAGTGCACTTTTTTTTTAAATTTACAATTTTTCTGCAATTTTTATAACTTTCAGTGTGAACGCTCTACTTATACTATTTATACTACAAAATGACGTAAAATAGTGCATAAGTATGCGATTTGGGATGCAGCTAGTGTGACAATGTGAAGATGCTGGACTTTAGCGCTGAGTAAGGGTGTAGTAGCGAGCAAACAAAGAAAACAAAGCTCAAAGGCAGAACATTTCAAATCTAAGATTTCGTTTTTTTTTTTTTTTTTTACGTTTTTGTATGTTATGAACTTTTGTGCTTAACAAGTAATGTTACTAATTATAATACAGTCTCTTACTGCATTCACCATAAGGCAAAGGAGCACCAACTCACACTAAATTCTAGGCTTATGCTAGTTTTGTTGAATAAAATAAGCAAACAATATTATGATATATGACAACAAGATGCCAGAAAACTTATTGTCGGCTAAGTGAACGAGTCGTTCATAACGGAGATTCATTCACAAACGAATCGCTCCCTCTGTCAGAATGAGAAGTGAAAGCAGGAAAGGGGGTGTGTTTCAAATCACTTTTACTGTCAAATCATCAGCAGCACGTGTGCTATGATGAGTGAAAAGCTTACAATTTCCCGAAGTGTGTGTCTGTCGTAGGCAATGAGAGTGTGTACATCCAGCCCGAAAAAACGACCAAAAATACAAGTGAAAACACTCAAAACACAACAAGTTTGCTGGGAGCTCGCAACAGCGGTGGCCATGCTCGGTGCCAGTCTTGATGATGTTTTCAGGACTCGGATCAGATCAAAATAAACAGGGGGGGGGATAATACATTTCCATGCACACAAACATACGCTTTTGTCAGCATGCCCGTGCGGTCACTTACTCCACTCAATGTAGAAAAGTGATTGTAAAATTATAATTTTTGTAATTAAAAAAATATTTGTATACTGACCACCGGAAAAAAACAACAACTCCCGATCATAGATATACGTGTCACTTAAATGAAATCTACTTAACCTTATTTATCAAAATATATTTGTTAGGGAGTGTCCAAACCTTTTTCCATAAAATATTCTCCACTTGCCTATTCCACCATTTGGAATAGCATCAAATACAGTAGCGAATTGTTTGGAGTGACAGGAAATTTATAGTGAGAGAGAAACTCTTGATAGGTAAAGTTATCATTATGATGAAATAAGTGACTATCCTGGTTGATGCCTCTGTTAAACCAATTTTCATCATAAATAAGGACTGAAGTTGTAGCAAATATTATTATTATTCCAAATGAGGGTGTCATGGTGGCGCAGTGGGTACCATGATCGCCTCACAGCAAGAAGGTTGCTGGGTTCAGTTGGCGTTTCTGTGTGGAGTTTGCATGTGTCTTCGACCGTGTACTGGGTAAGCAAATTGTCCGTAGTGTATGTGTGTGACTGAGTGTGTATGGAATGTTCTCAGTGATGGGTTGCAGCTGGAAGGGCATCCGCTTCGTAAAACATATGCTGGATAAATGTGCGTTTCATTCTGATTAATATGGGGAATAAGCCGAAAAGAAAATTAATTAATGAATGAATTAAGGTTTTCCCGTGTTCACGTGGGTTTTCTCCAGGTGCCTCCGGTTTCCCCCACTTTCAAAGACATCACCTCCAGGATGCTTCGTTCGTGACTAGTAAGTAAAAATTCACATTTTAGCCATATAGACTCTTGATCATCCCACTTAAATCACAGTAATGCATATCTGGCTAACCCAATATAGACTGTGTCTGTTCCTTGTATTATTAGATCAATAAGTAAACTTACTATATGCTCTAGAATTTTTTTTTATTAAGAATAAAATCAGGAAACTGCAAAAAAGTGAAAATAAACATTTTTTAAACATTCTCCTAAACATCAGGTTACTATCACCTAAAGCACTTATCATAAATGAAATAATAACAGACAATAATCTTAATGCACTCTGTCTCACTGAAACCTGGCTGAACCAAAATGACTATATTAGTTTACATGAATCAACTCCTTTACAATTCTTATATAAGCATGACCCACACAGCAAAAAGTTGTCGAAAAGACATTGAAATTACATCCAAACAACGTGGAAAACTGGTTGAACAGTGAAAGGTGAAAAGACGTCTTTAAAAAGACATCGATTTTACCTCTAAATTTGGTTGCAGAGTGAAAGGTAAAAACTGACTTTTTCAGATCGTGATAAAGAACTTTATGAAGCAATTATCTAAACGTTTTAGAGAACTTTTATGTAATTCATAAATTCAACATTTTGTAAAAAAATATATATTCTTTTAATAGCTAATATTTTAATATTTGCTCTCAAAATAGGACAACAAACAAAAGTAATGACAAAACATTTATTGGTCAAATTAACATCAACAACAAAAGGCATCAGATTAGTTTTTTTCAGCTGTGCGTCTGTCACCACCAGACCGTCCAGGTGCATGTTTCAGGTGATCTCCTACGGCTCTGTAAATTATATGTCAGTGGCCATTGTGTCAATCTGTTTTTCACGCTGGTAACTAGACTCACATCATATATTGATACATTTATACTAAGTAACATATTCTAATTTAGAAAGCGAATTGTCAATTGTCAGCAGGATGACCAAGCATCACTCAACAACATGCACAAAAAGTCACTCCGTACCATCAGTTTGACACAAGCTCAGCATTCAACATATAGTTTTGCTGCTTTTAGATTAAGAACATCTGCCATTCGTGTTTATACACTCTAAAAACAATTGATAAATTATAATACATTTTAAATGTATACATTTATTCTATTCTATTTATCCCATTTAGCATGATTTTTTTATTCAATAAGACATCTCACCTGGTATCTACTATTACAAAGTGCAATTCTAAGGTAACATTTTATTTCAAGCCACAGTATCTGTACCATAAAATTGCCACAATTTTTGACTTCTCACTGTGAATATTAAGTTAAGCCCCGGTCAGTCCACACGATTTTTATTGTCGGTTACAAAAGTCACTATGTCAGATTATGCAATTTTTTTCTTGATAAAATATTGACTTGTCGTGGGGTAACAAATGTGCCAGACTACACGCTCCTTCACGATCAGTCATCCTGTGACATCTACGACTATGGCGAGTGGATAGTGCCACGGATAACCTAACGAAGGAGACAGTCGTGTACTTTTACGTCTGAGAGGGCTACGTCGCCTCAGCAGTCGTGTGATAAGCACGTCGCCTCATACACATCTTAGACTGACGTCGCCTCAACAAACGTGTGACAAGCACGTCACCTCAAAGACGTCTGACACTAACGTCGCCCCATCAAACGTGTGATAAGCACACCGCCTCAAACACGTCTGACACTGACGTCGCCTCAACAAACGTGTAATAAGCATTTCCCGACATACGTGTCATGTGACGCCAAATAATAAGTAACCTTAGGTTGTTGTTTTACTACCAATTTATATTTATTATTTCATATAATTCACCATCACTATAAACGTGGTTTTAAGTTTAGCTCGAACAAGTTATCATTATATTATTCTGACATGTATAATTCCTTTATGTTATGTTTATGTTGATTTCTTGAGTCATTCTGACCGTGAAATGTGCGAAAATACTTGGCCCCTAAAAGAAGTTCAATAGGGGGTATAGCCTTTTGCATATTTAAAAAAATATATAGGCCAACTGTATAATGTATTGTGTAAAAGCTGTTATATGGCACGTTTCGTCCACAGACTAACTAAAAAAATAAACCCAAAACCATAAAATGCTCAAATTTGTTGCTGAGAAATGCTCTGATTATTTTTTGTAAATCAATTCACATTTCCACATGAAAAGATTCACGTTGGACACTAGATTATAAGGACTTATTTATCAGTAAAGCATATAATGCATCACATGAGTTAATTGTATAAGGGATACATGTCACATTGACATATCTCCTGTTCAAACAAAAAAATTAACAGCTATTCCTCCATGAGATACCCATCCGAAGGCCTGTAGAGATCGCGGAGTGCCACTTGATCCAAGCCGGGATAATGCCAACCCTACGAGGACCTGAGAGGTGATGCCTAAAAAACGGACTTTGTGGACAAGATACACACACAGGCTATATATACACACACACATGGTTGTATCATACACAGACAGCATTTTTAGAAGCACTAGGCTATATGTTTATGTGACGTAAATTATTGTGAAAAGCACTATACATAAAAACTTTAAATGAATGAAAAATCTTAAATTATGGTAAATATAACTGTTTCTGAGCTGCAGCCCTAGTTCATAATATTATAATGCATAAATGATAAATAATACTGTATTATACTTGTTAACTAATCAATGTGCGTTTTCAGCACAGGATGTGTTATATTTTGACTATGTTATTTTATATTTTGATTTAGTTTAGCCTTATAGAAGACAAAACATTACTTCTGACATATTTAGTCATCTGAATCGTTTTAGGCTACTTTTGTCTAGTTTTAGTCAAATTTCATATGATTTTAGACAACTGAATCTACTCTGGATTTAACGAATACACATTTTCTTAGAAATTGTTGTACTATCTAAGCATTTTATGTGGTCGTATAGCTATGCTTTGTAAAAAGTTTCATTTGGCCACATAAATCTGTCTGCGACTAGTGTCTACATCTTCCTGGCGACAGCCCGGGGAAGAAGACTACCGGTAAACAGTCTTTTTTAACGTGATGTCCGAAAGTAGGATGTGTTGTAAAATTACTGTTGTACATAAGGTTTTAATTTGATCTGTGATTCCGGTGTATCTGAATCCCTGTAGAGTCTGTCAGAACTGTAACCATATTAGTTATATTCACCCAGACACTCATTCAAATGTTTACTGTACAAGTTGGGATTCTGAAGCAATACAAAAATATGTCACATATTCTTGGCTAATTCTGCCACATTTTACAGTAATGTTTATTAATGTACACTGACCCTGTAAACAAATAAACCAAATGAATGTATATGAAAGCAAGCTTAATCATGAACCATCAACAATACTTTTTCACAACGGAATTGAACACCGGAAGTGCACTAAAGCACCATGAGTAAAGACGGGGCCACCATTATGCACCAGTGCCATCACACATGGCACAGACCAAGTACAATGTTAAGATGTCTAATCAAAGCAAGATTCTTAGTGCACATTTTATATAATCATTTCACTACACATGATTTGAAAAGAATAAAAAGATATGAGTTTACTGTAGTGTAGGTGTCACTGTAATAAAGTTTGAATATTTCATCAAAATGTATCTTTTTCATGGAAATAGTTAATTTTTTATTTTTTAGACAACAGTCTTGGCATTAGCTAAAAGTATTTATTTAATTTGTGTATTAATGACTTATTGGCTGAATATAAAAACTTACCTGTGTCTGTAACAAAAATGTCATCCAAGTATGGTTCATCCAAGTCCTGAACCAATGGATGAAGTTGTGATGCGGAAGCCAAAAGCAGCAGAACAAAGTTTTAAGTCTATGCTATATCAGGCATACCCAAGTGAGATTGTATAAACATGCAATTTCTTACAGATGTGTTTTTTTTTTGCATCTAGTGGATATTGGAAATTGGACTAAATTGGATTATATTCGTTAGTCATAAAAATCCTTTAGCGTTTACCACCTTTAAAAGTAGCACTCATGCTTTGGTGTTGGCAGCTTTATTAACAACAGTATTATCTGATGCTTCACTTAGAAAGCCATAACTGTGTATGTATGCTACATACATGGATACTACAATCAAAAAACAACATCATAACATCTACATCACATTATTTTAACAGGTCATAATGATGTTACACTAGCACAAAATATTTGTGGTTCATTTAACATGATTTATGTGTTCAAAACATGCACAAAAACATTTAAATCAAATAGAGATATTTAAGTCCTATTTAATCCACATCATCTTTTCATGTTAAATTAACAAATATTTTAAGCAGGTTTAACATTTAGAGCTGTTAAAATAATGGAACCACTGTCCATTACTGAATCATGTTCAACCAAAGTGCTATTTTTTTAGTATGATAAAAGGCACACGAAATTACATACATAAACTTGTTTACACTCACACTCATACACTACGAACAATTTAGCCTACCCAATTCACCTATACCACATGTCTTCATATGTGGGGGAAACCATAGCACCCAGAGGAAAACCACGTGAATGCAGGGAGAGCATGCAAACTCCACACAGAAACCCCAACTGACCCAGTTTTGTTTAAAAAAAAAAATCTAAATTCAATCTAAATTCAATTGTAATTTACAGCAAACCAATAAATGAACCAATATTCTGACAACACTCAAGATGTAAACTTGACAGAGTCTATGTCTCTTGTCTCTATAGCCAGGAGCCTTATTACACCTAATTTATTTTTTAGATCAGCAGGCCCATGGGCACTTAAATGAGAAGGGTCTGGATGCAGACCTGTTACAGTGCAATTAGAGATGCATCCAATGCTTTTCAATGGGCTCACTTAACCCCACCTCTAACCCTACCCCTCACATTGATGTCACTAGCTCCATTGAGTACATTGTGTCTGACATTGCATCACTGAGACGATGCAATCTCAGCTTGCATCATCAAGGCTGCATCCAGATACTATTGACTTGCATTTGGTATACAGAGCCACACAAACTATGAAAATGATACTTGTGCCACGCTGAATATCATTAGATATTGTGATTTTTTTTTATTTGTGTGTTCATCAAATGTATTGTGTAAAAAAAAAGGAATGCAAAGGCTGTGGAGCAAGTAATGGAAACTACTGTTAAAAGAAAATTAGCCAATAAATGTAATATATTTATTCTGAAAAAAAAGCTTAATTGTTTTTCTTGGTAAAAAACATTTTATTCATGTGTTCCATAAATAAAAAATTGTATAGATTATTTGTTAAACAAATCTGTATAACATTTATAGATTTGTTTGCACAGATCTGCGCAAACTTTCTTTTACGATATTAATCACATATTAAACAAAATTTGACAGCACTTTGTGTATTGATTAAAAAACACTGTAAATTTAGTCTCAAAATAAAAAAACACAATGATCCAGTCAATGCAGTGTGTTTAGCAATGGTATTTGTGTCTCATGTTTTTAATCAGTGAGGTTCTAAGCCTTGTGAGTCAAAAAATGTACAGGTTCTAACCAGATTTACCAAGCCAGCCATGACTTACAAATCTTACATGTCTATCGTTAAATTTATCCCTCCAGACAGCAATTTTCTTTGCAATCTCTTTCTCACACGTAAAGAAACCTTAAATGAAATAATGAACAGGATGTTGTAAAAAAATGTATTGGACTAAAATTACTGACACTATTAATTCTTTGGTATAGTATAAAAAACAGGTATATAACAAATGAGTGTTTGAGCTGTATTTTTGTTTTAAAAAAATACAAACATTTTAAATGCCTTATGAAAACCATAAACATCTGAAATGTTTTTAGACACATACATTGTACTCCTGGAGGTCCTCCTCTTTTTCATTTAAATACACTAAGCTGGGAAGGACAACATCACTTGTCTAATACTTGACTTGATGCGAGTTTTGATAATACAAAAGTGTAGAAATTAGTCATACTGCATAATAATTACAACTGCATAATAATTACAACAAAAACAATAATTCACATAATAATACACATGATATTATCAAAATACCTGTCATTTTAAATATATTTTAAAATATTCTACAAATTGTATATTGCATTTCATATTTAAACCATAAATTATAAGACTAAACAATAGAATAACATATTAGTTGAAGCTGCCCGCATGAATGCAGTAATAAATTGTTGATTACTGTTTATATTGAAATTAGCCTACATCTTGATATAATATAATATAATTAAAAACAATGCATTGTAATATTACAACACCCAAAAAATTTATTAAGCCTTTTTTACTTTGAATTCTCATGGTCAGAATGCAGATTTCTGTATCATTCTGAAAGTGGTACATTCAAATGGAACACAATTTAATCTGTTTTTAATAATTTATATATTTTTGTCGTTTTTATGTTTTTTACTTGCTTCTTTTAGGCTACTCTTGTTTATGTAAAGCACTTTAAATGACTATTTTTAAAGTTGTATTATTAAAATAAACTTGTCTTGCCTCGAAAGCTACATAACAAAGCCTTAAAGTAGACTAGAAAATGATCCTTTAATGAGTGTAGACACTCATTTGTTGACACATAATAAGCCATTTCAAGAGATAATTTGCTCGTGTATAATTTATGTATACAGCGATCTCAGGTGGTTAAGAACATGAAATTGACCTTCACATATATCCAATGCAGCTAAACCATAAGCCTGGCTTAACTGGCCCTATTATGTTATGTTTCTTCATTATCATGTGTTATAAAATATTCCTGCAATTTAATAGGCTACTAATTTGGTAACACTTTATAATAATAACTACACACTAATTAGCTATTAAGCATCAGCAAATAGAGTTTATCATTTAAGCATTAACTTTACATGAATAGACATTATAAGTTTAAACTACAAATACCGTATAACGTAAAAACACATGTATAATATGCTTAATAATTTCATACTTTGTTAATGATTTAATTTTTTAACACTAAATGATGTATTGCATTGTTTACAAACCAGCCATTAAAGAGAAGTTGGGTGTTTTTTATAATCAATCACAACTTTTTGGACTAATAAACTATGATATGAACATAGGTATTGTTTTCAGGCATTAAGTAATGCTTTATTTGGTAAAGTAAAGCTTTATTTGGACACGCGATGTGAGGCGGCGTGCTTAGGAGACGTAGTGTGAGGCGGTGTACTTAGGAGACGTCGTGCTTAGGAGACGTCGTGTGAGGCGGCGTGCTTAGGAGACGTCGTGCTTAGGAGACGTCGTGTGAGGCGGTGTACTTAGTTAAGACGTATCATACACGTCAATTTTTTTTGCAATTTTCTTAAGTGCGTCGCCGCTACGTCGCCGCCTAAAATGGTTTTTATATGACGTCGCCGTGTCGTCGCCGCTACCTTGACGTCTGCCCTCCCATTCACTCCTATTCAAAATTCGACACGTTGAGGCGGCGACGTTAGGGTCGACTGCTCCTTCTCCTTCTCCATGTGAGGCTGAGAAGTGGCACTATCCACTTATGGCGAGTGGATAGTGCCACTTCTCAGCCTCACATGGAGAAGGAGAAGGAGCAGTCGACCCTAACGTCGCCGCCTCAACGTGTCGAATTTTGAATAGGAGTGAATGGGAGGGCAGACGTCAAGGTAGCGGCGACGACACGGCGACGTCATATAAAAACCATTTTAGGCGGCGACGTAGCGGCGACGCACTTAAGAAAATTGCAAAAAAAAGATCAAATTAAAACCTCATGTACAACAGTAATTTTACAGCACATCCTACTTTCGGACATAACGTTAAAAAAGACTGTTTACCGGTAGTCTTCTTCCCCGGGCTGTCGCCAGGAAGATGTAGACACTAGTCGCAGACAGATTTATGTGGCCAAATGAAACTTTTTACAAAGCATAGCTATACGACCACAGAAAATGCATAGATAGTACAACAATTTCTTAGAAAATGTGTATTCGTTAAATCCAGAGTAGATTCAGTTGTCTAAAATCATATGAAATTTGACTAAAACTAGACACAAGTAGCCTAAAACGATTCAGATGACTAAATAAGTAATGTTTTGTCTTCTATAAGGCTAAACTAGATCAAAATATAAAATACCATAGTCAAAATATAACACATCCTGTGCTGAAAACGCACATTGATTAGTTAACAAGTATAATACAGTATTATTTATCATTTATGCATTATAATATTATGAACTAGGGCTGCAGCTCAGAAACAGTTATATTTACCATAATTTAAGATTTTTCATTCATTTAAAGTTTTTATGTATAGTGCTTTTCACAATAATTTACGTCACATAAACATATAGCCTAGTGCTTCTAAAAATGCTGCCTGTGTATGATACAACCATGTGTGTGTGTATATATAGCCTGTGTGTGTATCTTGTCCACAAAGTCCGTTTTTTACGCATCACCTCTCAGGTCCTCGTAGGGTTGGCATTATCCCGGCTTGGATCAAGTGGCACTTCGCGATCTCTACAGGCCTTCGGATGGGTATCTCATGGAGGAATAGCTGTTAATTTGTTTGTTTGAACAGGAGATATGTCAATGTGCCATGTATCCCTTATACAATTAACTCATGTGATGCATTATATGCTTTACTGATAAATAAGTCCTTATAATCTAGTGTCCAACGTGAATCTTTTCATGTGGAAATTTGAATTGATTTACAAAAAATAATCAGAGCATTTCTCAGCAACAAATTTGAGCATTTTATGGTTTTGGGTTTATTTTTTTAGTTAGTCTGTGGACGAAACGTGCCATATAACAGCTTTTACACAATACATTATACAGTTGGCCTATATATTTTTTTAAATATGCAAAAGGCTATACCCCCTATTGAACTTCTTTTAAGAGCCAAGTATTTTCGCACATTTCACGGTCAGAATGACTCAAGAAATCAACATAAACATAACATAAAGGAATTATACATCTCAGAATAATATAATGATAACTTGTTCGAGCTAAACTTAAAACCACGTTTATAGTGATGGTGAATTATATGAAATAATAAATATAAATTGGTAGTAAAACAACAACCTAAGGTTACTTTATTATTTGGCGTCACATGACACTTATGTCGGGAAATGCTTATTACACGTTTGTTGAGGCGACGTCAGTGTCAGACGTGTTTGAGGCGGTGTGCTTATCACACGTTTGATGGGGCGACGTTAGTGTCAGATGTGTATGAGGCGACGTGCTTATCACACGACTGCTGAGGCGACGTAACCCTCTCAGACGTAAAAGTACACGACTGTCTCCTTCGTTCGGTTATCCGTGGCCGTTTGATGGGGCGACGTTAGTGTCAGATGTGTATGAGGCGACGTGCTTATCACACGACTGCTGAGGCGACGTAACCCTCTCAGACGTAAAAGTACACGACTGTCTCCTTCGTTCGGTTATCCGTGGCACTATCCACTCGCCATATCCACTCGCCATATTCCGGACGCCATATATGAGAGGGTTACGTCGCCTCAGCAGTCGTGTGATAAGCACGTCGCTATGGCGTCCGGAATGGGTCAATAACCTGACGCTGCAACGTGCACTCGTCTCACCGAACGTCTCACTGAACGTCTCACTGACGTCTTAAAAAAATTTTTTTTTTGCTATTAAATCCATGCAATTTAAGACGCAGACGTGACGTTGACGTCACGTTGACGTCACGTAGACGTCACGTAAATCACGTGTGGCAGTGAAGTGTCAAGCCAGACGTTACGCGTGATTCACGTGTAGCAGTGAAGTTATTTATTTATTTTTTCGCTAACACGTATCATAACACGCTACTCACACGGCTCAGTGCAGTGTGTGAGCCAGTGCACAATTTTCTTGCCCTTCATACACTCCTCTCAATGGACGTGACATCAGCGTCTGACTTGTTACATGACGTCTGCGTCTACCTTTTTTTTTTTTAATATATATTTTTGAGCAGTTTTAGTGTATAACTTATACAATATACAATAATGTTCTGCAAATTAAACATAAATATATTAATATATAATGATATTTGTTTTCAAGATAGCATAAAAACGAATATAAATGTATAAGATAAATAACAAATGTCTCCGGAAGTAAAGTTTAGGTTGTTTATTAGTATAATCATGTCATTTAGTTTTATAAAATCCTTTTTAAATTCGTTTTACATTTGAGTCTTATTGTGTTTTATTTTTTTACATGTTTAATGTAGCCTACAGCATATCAGTGATGACCAACTCATCGATCGCAATCGCCTGTTAGATCTGATACCTTTGCTGTAAAAATATTAGAAAAATAGAAAATTACGTTAACCATTATTGTGTTATTTTTAAAGCACCTGTCTTCATTTTACGTTTAAAATGGAATAGGATTCTTTGCAGAAAAAAACAACTTATTTTATTCTTTTTTTTTTTAGAAAGAAAATTAATATTTTATTCAGCAATAATGTTATGTTAATAGTATTTATTTTTTTGATAATAATTTGCCAGGATTCAAATCAATCAATCAATCCTGTAAAAATATCATTGAAAAACTTATTTAATAGCACAACGTTAATCCATTGAATTATCAGGCGACATAAAAATGTTAAAAATTAAACTTTGCATCACATAAATAAACAAAGTATATTAAACTAGAAAATAATTATTTTAAATTGTAATAATATTTTCTATTAACCAAACCCCGACCATTTAATAAAAAATAAATAACCAAAACAGTGTATAATCCTAAAACGTTAGCCTACTATTATTTGAAATATATATATTTTTATATATAATATTATTATTATATTATTATTATTTTTTATTATTTATTTATTTTTGTGTGTGTGTGTGTGTGTGTGTGTGTGTGTGTGTGTGTGTGTGTGTGTGTGTGTGTGTGTGAAAACGTGCTTTAAATGTTAAAGTAAATCGCCAGTAGGTGGCAGAATGTCACTATATATGCTAAAAATATGTTTACTACAAATTACTTTAGAGGGATTTTTTTTTTCGGTTTTCCTCAAAATGGTGTATGTGGGCATTGTAGCACTTTAAATTCATGTAATGCCCGTTTCATTCATACTTGAGCAGAAATTATATATGCCTCACAAAGAAGATGAACAGTCCAGGAAATCCCTAATATGGATGAAGGCATCAGCTATTGCTGTAGTTGAATAAAAATAAGATCTGAATAAACATGACAAAACTTTGATCATTTACACGACTGCGACAATGAATGTTTTATACAGAATTATTATCCCCCTTTGAATTTTCTTTTCTTTTTTAAATATTTCCCAAATAATGTTTAACAGAGCAAGGAAATTTCCACAGTATGTCTGATAATATTTTTTTCTTCTGGAGAAAGTCTTATTTGTTTTATTTCAGCTAGAATAAAAGCAATTTAGCATTTTTAAAAAAACATTTTTAAGTCAAAATGATTAGCCCCTTCAAGCTATTTTTTTTCCCGATAGTCTACACAACAAACCATCACTATTCAATAACTTGCCTACCTACCCTGCATTTAAAGCCTGTAAATGTCACTTTAAGCTGCATAGTCTTAAAAATGTCTAGTCAAATATGATTTACAGTTATAATGGTAAAGATAAAATGATTCAGTTATTAGAAATTAGTTATTGAAACCATTATGTTTAGAAATGTGTTGAAAAAAATCTCTGTTAAACAGAAATTAGGGGGAAAAATTAGGGGTAAGGGGGGGGGGGGGCTAATAATTCTGAGTTCAACTATATGTGTTCTTACAGCCATTTTAGGTATTTTAATAAGAAAGTCGATTTATAATCCCCTGCTAACTGACATAGCATGTTACAGTAGAATGTAGCTATAAAAATAATAAGCTAGATCCATTAATTCACTGTGATTTAATTACAGAAACAGAAGTGACTGGCCATATCATATCTCGATAACTATGCCTAGGTATCTACTTCATATCTAGAAAGCTAGTACAATTTAGATTTTAATGACTAATTCACATGTATTTACATTGGTATGATCGATTACAGTTATTTTATTTCAACAAAACTACACACATTTTATACTGTGGAAACAAATATTAAGCTTCATCAGTAGTTAGAACTATTCACTTTCGCAAAAGAGAAAAAAAATATTATTACCTCATCAACTTTAGCTCCTTAAAACAATGAATAAATAAAGTGCAGTAGTGGAGTTTTTTAAAACCATGTGACAACAGTGCCACTCCCACCTGCCGGTAGAAACAGGTACTGCTGAACAGCTGACGATTTAATTACCCGACACAAACGCGGAATGTTTGTGATGTATGGGGTAATTTTCAGTAACGTTACTTAGATAAAATAAATGTGATACAACATATTTAAGTGCAACACATTCCAAAAGATCAGGGGCCTTTGTCAGTACATCAGGGGCTGATTTTCTGCTTTTCCTGCAGGTGCTAAACACACTTAATATGTGATGATATGGGAGAATTAAGAGAAACCTTGACTCTAAAATGTCGATTCCCTTCCATGTTTTCTGTACCTGTTAATACAAAGTTTGTATGTACCTGCAAAAACATTTAGGCTATAAAAGTACAAAATAATAATAATAATAATAATAATAATAATAATAATAATAATAATAATAATAAAGTGAGCATGCTCTTGACTTTTGAGGTGTAATTTTTTTTGTATAATTATGTCAGAACACCTGTCAGTCAAAACTTGACAAACTGTACAACTACATAAAATTATAACTGTACGAATATTTTTTATGTTATTTAAATCGACATTTAATTATGGCATACCAAAATGTTTATATCATTTGTATAAATATTTATAAATATATACCAGTTGAAATAAAAAGCTGTGAATAAAAATGGTAAAAATAACTCAATTGCAAATTAAACATAACTGAGGATTTAAGTTAAAACAATAATAGAGAACTAATAGGTAAAATAAAGCTGGAATAAGCAGCGGAACAGTAAAGTGGCAGACGACACGCAGACGTCACGTTCAGGCAGCGGAACATTAAAGTGGCAGACGCAGACGTCACTTTCGGCAGACGCAGACGTCACGTTCGGCAGACGCTGACGTCACGTTCGGCAGACGTTGACGTCACGTTCAGTGAGACGAGTGCACGTTGCAGCGTCAGGTTATTGACCCATTCCGGACGCCATACGTCGCCTCATACACATCTGAGACTGACGTCGCCCCATCAAACGCGTGATAAGCACACCGCATCAAACACGTCTGACACTGACGTCGCCTCAAAAAACGTGTAATAAGCATTTCCCGACATAAGTGTCATGTGACGCCAAATAATAAAGTAACCTTAGGTTGTTGTTTTACTACCAATTTATATTTATTATTTCATATAATTCACCATCACTATAAACGTGGTTTTAAGTTTAGCTCGAACAAGTTATCATTATATTGTTCTGAGATGTATAATTCCTTTATGTTATGTTTATGTTGATTTCTTGAGTCATTCTGACCGTGAAATGTGCGAAAATTCTTGGCCCTTAAAAGAAGTTCAATAGGGGGTATAGCCTTTTGCATATTTAAAAAAAATATATAGGCCAACTGTATAATGTATTGTGTAAAAGCTGTTATATGGCACGTTTCGTCCAAAGACTAACTAAAAAAATAAACCCAAAACCATAAAATGCTCAAATTTGTTGCTGAGAAATGCTCTGATTATTTTTTGTAAATCAATTCACATTTCCACATGAAAAGATTCACGTTGGACACTAGATTATAAGGACTTATTTATCAGTAAAGCATATAATGCATCACATGAGTTAATTGTATAAGGGATACATGTCACATTGACATATCTCCTGTTCAAACAAACAAATTAACAGCTATTCCTCCATGAGATACCCATCCGAAGGCCTGTAGAGATCGCGGAGTGCCACTTGATCCAAGCCGGGATAATGCCAACCCTACGAGGACCTGAGAGGTGATGCCTAAAAAACGGACTTTGTGGACAAGATACACACACAGGCTATATATACACACACACATGGTTGTATCATACACAGACAGCATTTTTAGAAGCACTAGGCTATATGTTTATGTGACGTAAATTATTGTGAAAAGCACTACACATAAAAACTTTAAATGAATGAAAAATCTTAAATTATGGTAAATATAACTGTTTCTGAGCTGCAGCCCTAGTTCATAATATTATAATGCATAAATGATAAATAATACTGTATTATACTTGTTAACTAATCAATGTGCGTTTTCAGCACAGGATGTGTTATATTTTGACTATGTTATTTTATATTTTGATTTAGTTTAGCCTTATAGAAGACAAAACATTACTTATTTAGTCATCTGAATCGTTTTAGGCTACTTGTGTCTAGTTTTAGTCAAATTTCATATGATTTTAGACAACTGAATCTACTCTGGATTTAACGAATACACATTTTCTAAGAAATTGTTGTACTATCTATGCATTTTCTGTGGTCGTATAGCTATGCTTTGTAAAAAGTTTCATTTGGCCACATAAATCTGTCTGCGACTAGTGTCTACATCTTCCTGGCGACAGCCCGGGGAAGAAGACTACCGGTAAACAGTCTTTTTTAACGTTAGAGATGCATCCAATGCTTTTTAATGGGCTCACTTAACCCCACCTCTAACCCTACCCCTCACATTGATGTCACTAGCTCCATTGAGTACATTGTGTCTGACATTGCATCACTGAGACGATGCAATCTCAGCTTGCATCATCAAGGCTGCATCCAGATACTATTGACTTTAATGCATTTGGTATACAGAGCCACACAAACTATGAAAATGATACTTGTGCCACGCTGAATATCATTAGATATTGTGATTTTTTTTATTTGTGTGTTCATCAAATGTATTGTGTAAAAAAAAAGGAATGCAAAGGCTGTGGAGCAAGTAATGGAAACTACTGTTAAAAGAAAATTAGCCAATAAATGTAATATATTTATTCTGAAAAAAAAGCTCAATTGTTTTTGTTGGTAAAAAACATTATATTCATGTGTTCCATAAATAAAAAAATTGTATAGATTATTTGTTAAACAAATCTGTATAACATTTATATATTTGTTTGCACAGATCTGCGCAAACTTTCTTTTACGATAACAATCACATATTAAACAAAATTTGACAGCACTTTGTGTATTGATTAAAAAAAAAACTGTAAATTTAGTCTCAAAATAAAAAACACAATGATCCAGTCAATGCAGTGTGTTTAGCAATGGTATTTGTGTCTCATGTTTTTAATCAGTGAGGTTGTAAGCCTTGTGAGTCAAAAAATGTACAGGTTCTAACCAGATTTACCAAGCCAGCCATGACTTACAAATCTTACAAGTCTATCGTTAAATTTATCCCTCCAGACAGCAATTTTCTTTGCAAATAGAGTTTATCATTTAAGCATTAACTTTACATGAATAGACATTATAAGCAGTTTAAACTACAAATACCGTATAACGTAAAAACACATGTATAATATACTTAATAATTTCATACTTTGTTAATGATTTAATTTAACACTAAATGTATTGCATTGTTTACAAACCAGCCATTAAAGAGAAGTTGGGTGTTTTTTATAATCAGTCACAACTTTTTGGATTAATAAACTATGATATGAACATAGATATTGTTTTCAGGCATTAAGTAATGCTTAATTTGGTAAAGTAAAGCTTTATTTGGACACGCGATGTGAGGCGGCGTGCTTAGGAGACGTCGTGTGAGGTGGTGTACTTAGGAGACGTCGTGCTTAGGAGACGTCGTGTGAGGCGGTGTACTTAGTTAAGACGTATCATACACGTCAATTTTTTTTGCAATTTTCTTAAGTGCGTCACCGCTACGTCGCCGCCTAAAATGGTTTTTATATGACGTCGCCGTGTCGTCGCCGCTACCTTGACGTCTGCCCTCCCATTCACTCCTATTCAAAATTCGACACGTTGAGGCGGCGACGTTAGGGTCGACTGCTCCTTCTCCTTCTCCATGTGAGGCTGAGAAGTGGCACTATCCACTCGCCATAACATGTCAATTTTTTTTGCAATTTTCTTACGTGCATCACCGCTACGTCGCCGTCTAAAATGGTTTTTATATGACGTCGCCGTGTCGTCGCCGCTACCTTGACGTCTGCCCTCTCATTCACTCCTATTCAAAATTCGACACGTTGAGGCGGCGACGTTAGGGTCGACTGCTCCTTCTCCTTCTCCATGTGAGGCTGAGAAGTGGCACTATCCACTCGCCATACTACGACGAGTGTTATTTCCAAAGCAGTCATAAGTGCTGCTATAACAATATTTTTTAAATCTCATTTTCAATTAGTTTTTTTAATCTTATTTCAATCTCAATAAACACAGATGCTTGCAGACAATAATAACTATTTAATATTTATTCGTTAGGATAAGATCTGTCCTGATTTAGTCCTGATGCAGAATTATATAGATAGGCCTACGTATATATATATATATATATATATATATATATATATATATATATATATATATATATATATATATATATATATATATATATATATATATATTAGGGCTGTCAATTGATTAAAAACTTGATTTCCATATTGGATTCTAAGTGGACTACAAAAAAAAAAATCCAAAATACAGGCATACTCATTGTGAAGTTGTATTGTGAGTTGAGAACATTAAACATGAAAGAGAAACAATTTTGCTTAGTCCTCTTTAAGATTTAGCCAGTTGGTAAGACAGTCCCGTCTATTGACATTATTGGGGGACAATGTGGCCAAGGGGTACATCAATGAGGGTACATCCAAGTGTGCAATTCTGGTCTGAGAGGTGGGGGGGGCCAAATCTGAGTGATGGTGATACTGTAGTTGTGGAATGTTGGTGATAGTTGTAGAAATGTGCAGCAATGTTGAGTAATTGTATGCAGAAAAGCCTGCATTTAAATTTTATTTGACATTTTATCATAACATATTCAGTGTATTTTTAAAATGAGAACAAATTAAAGAATATAATTCTTGGGAAATAACGTGAAGAGTTTATTTAATTGTTTTTAAGAGTAAAAGAACAAATTTGGATATTAGATATTGGAGTGTGAGGCGGGTGGGATTCGCGGGGAAAGGTGACTGATCTTTAAAGAATGCCACTATCAGTGGTGGGAGCGGGCTATATATCCAGGGTCTTCAGGATTTCACACAAACTCAGCTTGCTAAATTATTTTTATATTATTTTATTGGGACAATGTATCTCCCTATATCATTAATTCTTCTTAAAATGTTTATATTAAATGCCTAAAAAAAAAAAAAAAAAAAAAAAAAAAAAAAAATATATATATATATATATATATATAGACTTGCAAACATGTGAAAACAGTGAAAAGTGAGATCCTCTTCCACTCGCATTGTAGCCTTCCCTCCCATTCAAAGGTACTCGTAAAGGTAGTCAAGGCTACTTTTTATGTTATTTAAATATTAGGCCTGCTTGAGTTCTTTTTTTTAATCGCCATAAGGACGTGTTATAAGGTACGGGAGTATGCTGGAAGAAAAGGAGCGAGTCAGACAAACTTTTTTTAAAAACTTTTTTTTTGTTGGAAAAATCATTTTTTAAACAAATTTCGTTTGGTATAATTTGCTTATGTAGTGTATTTTTTGGTCAGGTATCAACAAGAACAACAAAACATTTGAGGTGAGTTATTCAAGACTTGCTTCTAAAACAAAAAGGCCAAGTCTTATTGTCAGAATTTGTTTAAATAGTTAAATAAGCTATAACCGTGGAAATCAGTTAACATTTAGCATGGGCTTATATTCTATTATCATTTTAAAAGGCAAAACAATATTGATATTATCATTAAAGTGTTTTATTTTTCTGTCTTGTAATAGGCAGAGGTTAAACTAAGTATTGTTTAGCAAAGCAGCATATAACCTAACCTCATTTAACCATAAGACATCCGCTGCAATTTCACTCATGCACAAATTTATAACACTGCAAACCTGACATTGCAGGCCGACTTTGCAAATGCCACCAATTAGGCTATTTGTTTTAACAAATCTTATTTGTTAAATGTAAGAATCCTATTTGTTTTTTTACTTAAAAATTTCATATTCACTTATATATAAGTTTTATATATATATAAGTTTTCTTGAAAATAATTACATAAGTTCATGACTATATTACAATAACGTCAATTCCAATTTAGTTTCTAATGACACTATCACGTCTTTTTCAAGAAAACAGCTGCTTTAAAACTTCAAATGTTCAACAAACCTAACAGTATTATATGGCTTGACAATAAAACTGAAGAAATAATAATAATAATTACTCCGGTGGGGTTCGAACACGGGTCGCCGGAGTGGAAATGCAACGTGCTGACCACTGGACCACATGTAGGGCTGTTACGTTTGGAACAAAAACTCATCCTCAAATAAAGTTATGTCAGATTTATTTACGTTAGATTTGTTAATGCAGTGAATCGTCTGATTTTCATTGAGCAGGTGTAATATTAATTATTCAAATTCCTATTTTCACTAAGGTGCCGCTGTTTGGGGTCGATTTATGGTACATCATCATTAACCTGCAGGCTGCATTCTGGTCACGGGGCTGCCAGAAAATAAATAATAAGAGTGGAGCTGCGGCAAAATAATGAGCAAAGAGTGAGGCTATGGTCAAATAATAAATAAATGAAAAAAGTGCTACTGCTGAGAGTGCGAGCAGCTAGGGACACCGGCCCTCGCGGCCAAAAAAACGGACCGGCCCACCGGGAATTCCTCGGTCCTCCCGATTAGCCAATCCGGACCTGTGCTAACGTTATATCTAAAAAAAAGTGAGGGGGACATTTCCCCCCTGGGAATTGCGCCACTGGGTACATCAATACCAAAGACTATAGACTATAGACTTCTAACAGGGACTTTGGTCACACCATCTCTAAACAATTAATTCTAAACAACTTTGAGGGATACATATAAAATGCCTTAAAGAGATTTTGCACACCATCAGCAATGTCAGGCATTTGCTCTTGTTGCTAGGAATCGCACACATGCACACCCACGCACACACACACAGACAACGCATATATTATATACAGCTGAAGTCAGAATAACTCTTTTATAATAACTATAGATATTTTAAGACTTTAGATGTTTTTCAAGACACTTCTATACAGCTTAAAGTGCTTAAAGGGCTTAACTAGGTTAATTAGGTTAACTAGGCAGGTTAGGGTAATTAGGCAAGTTATTGTTTTATGATGGTTTGTTCTGTAGACTATCGAAAAAATATAGCTTAAAGGGGCTAATAATTTTGTCTTTAAAATTGTGTTAAAAAATTAAAAACTACTTTTATTCTAGCTGAAATTAAACAAATAAGACTTGCTCCAGAAGAAAAAAATATTATCAGACATACTGTGAAAATTTCCTTGCTCTGTTAAAAATAATTTGTGAAATATTAAAAAAGAAAAAAAATTAGTCTTAGGCTAATAAGTCTGACTTTAAATATATATATATATATATATATATATATATATATATATATATATATATATATATATGTGTGTGTGTGTGTGTGTGTGTGTGTGTGTGTGTGCGTGTGTGTGTGTGTGTGTGCGTGTGTGTGTGTGTGTGTATGTGTGTATGTGCGTGCGTAGTCCTTTACTGGCAGCCATGTGTATGGATCTTGTCAGAAAATATGGTGTGAGGGACCGAGCCAGCACGTATAGCAAGGGGCATACAAAAAGATTTTCAAAATAATTATTTTTAATAAAGTTCAAAAAAAGTTTCACAAAAATTCAAAAAATAAATAAATGAGACAATTAAACAAATTGAAAAATTAATAAACTAAACAAATAAACAAACTGAGTTCAAACCAAACAAATCATGACTAAACCAAAACAGAACTCCATGAAATGACAAGACAGAGCACATCTATACCAGAGGGACTAGTACACAATAAACAAGGAGGGGGAGACAAAAACAGACAGTTCACAAACACAACAAACTAAGTTACATCTCTAATTATAAATCTAAATAATAATTACATAAATTCTAGATAAAGCAAGCTTAAAAATAAATCTAAAGAAATAAGCACTGCAAATCATTAAATGAAATTAAACTAAACATCAGCTCTCCCTCCAAGCCATTAAGCCAATGGTATCGGCAGGCGGAACTAAAAGATGGCACTTTGCAGCACGTCAGCCCTTTAGCATGTTGGACCACACCCGGAAACTCCGTTCCTCATCGGCACTGCAGCACGGTAACGTAAACTCAAAGAAAACTAAATTAACAAAACACACAGTACAGATAACTAATTTTGTGTGCACCCAAAATAGTAATACATGTACTGTAAATAATAAAGAAAATAATGAAGAAACAGAAACAGTGTATGTGTCTTATTTAAATCAGATATGAAAAGAAACGAAATGAATTCCATTTAACCAAACAATAAATAAGCTTAAATGAATATGTATAATGTGTGTGTGTGTGTGTGTGTGTGTGCGTGTACGCACGCATTTTTTATGGCAAAAAGTCCTACATGACGGCAATAGTTTGATTGCGGTGTTTACTTCAATAATGCCAATAATATATGCATATTCTCCGTCTTAATTCCATTTCTGTTTAGTTCAGTTATGACTTTAGTAGGATTAAGGTAATCAAAAAATGCTGTTTTGAGCTTCTGTAGGCCTACAGTTCAACATTCATGTTTAACTGAATAAACAGTTAGAATCAGTTTTATTGCCAAGTGTGCTTCACACACACAAGGAATTTGTTTTTGCTACAGAAGCTTCCAGTGTACATAAAGTGACAACACAAAATAATAACAAAACAAAAAAGTAGAATAAAATAATAATAAAAAAAAAAAAAAATGATGAACATTAAACAGATGCGGTTAGTGAAGAAACCTGGATGTTGAGTTGTATGTACAGATTGTTATAAATATACAGGTTATAAGGTGCTGTGTACAAGTGCGAATGTAGAGAGTATTGCATTGTATATTGATATAAGGTGCTGTGTACAAGTGCGTATGATAAAGTATTGCACATATTTATTGCACAGTAGGGGAATATTTAACTGTTCATAAGGTAGACAGCCTGAGGAAAGAAACTTTTCCTGTGTCTGGCTGTTTTTGTGCTTGGTGCTCTGACGGTAACAGTTCGAACAGGTAGTGTGCTGGGTGTGAGGTGTCCAGAGTGATTTTGCAAGCCCTTTTACTCACTCTGGAAGAGTACAGTTCTTGAAGTGTAGGAAGGGTTGTGCCAGTGATTCGTTCAGCAGTCTGGACTATTCGCTGTAGTCTACGGAGGTCGGTTTTGGCAGCTGAGCCGAACCAGACAGTGATTGAAGTGCAGAGGATGGATTGGATGACAGCTGAGTAGAACTGTACGAGTAGCTCCTGTGGCAGGTTGAACTTCCTCAGCTGACGAAGGAAGTACAGTCTCTGCTGGGCTTTCTTCACAATAGAGTCTATGTGAGTGTCCCACTTCAGATCCTGAGAGATGGTGGTGCCCAGGAACCTGAATGGCTCTACTGCAGCCACAGTGCTGTTCATGATGGTGAGTGGGGGGAGTGCAGGGGGGTTTCTCCTGAAGTCCACTATCATCTCCACTGTTTTTAGCGTGTTCAGCTCAAGGTTGTTGTATCTGCACCATAACGCCAGCCGCTCCACCTCCTGTCTGTATGCAGACTCGTCACCGTTCTGGATGAGGCCGATAACAGTAGTGTCGTCTGCAAACTTAATGAGTTTGATGGAGGGGTCTTTTGCAGTGCAGTCGTTGGTATACAGGGAGAAGAGCAGTGGAGAAAGAACACATCCCTGGGGGGCACCAGTGCTGATGGTGCGGCTGTCTGATGTGATTTTGCCCATTCTGACTAGCTGTTGTCTATCTGTCAGAAAGCTGGTGATCCATTGACAGACAGAGCTAGGAACAGAGAGCTGGGCCAGTTTGTACTCAAGCAATGATGGGACGATGGTGTTAAAGGCAGAACTGAAGTCCACAAACAGAATCCTTGCGTAGTTCCCTGGTTTGTCCAGATGTTGTAGGGTATAGTGCAGTCCCATGTTGACTGCATCATCCACAGACCGGTTTGCTCTATAGGCGAACTGCAGGGGGTCCAGCAGGGGTCCAGTGATGTCCTTCAGATATGCTAGCACCAGTCTTTCGAATGACTTCATGGCCACAGATGTTAAGGCCACAGGTCATTGAGTCCTGTGATCTTTGGCTTCTTCGGGATTGGGATGATGGTGGAGCGCTTAAAGCAGGATGGAACTTTGCGCTGTTCCAGTGATCTATTGAAGATATGTGAAAAAATGGGAGCCAGCTGGTCAGCGCAGGTTTTCAGACAGGCTGGTGAGACACCATCTGGCCCTGGTGCTTTCCTTCTCTTCTGTTTACTGAAGATCTGACGCACATTATCCTCACTGATCTGAAGAGCAGGGGGGGAGAGGAAGATGGCTGGAGGTGTTGATGGCTGTGTAGGGCGATGGTCCGGGCTGTGTTGATGTGGTATTGATGGCCGTGTAGGGAGACGGTCCGGCCTGTGTTGATGTGGTGTTGATAGCTGTGTAGGGAGATGGTCCGGGCTGTGTTGATGTGGTGTTGATGGCTGTGTAGGGAGATGATCCGGGCGGGTGTGAGGTGTCTGGTCATAGGTGTCAAACCTACAGTAGAACATATTCAGCTCGTTTGCAATATGTTTATTGCTGTCGATACTGGGGGACGGTGTCCTGTAATTAGTGAAATCTTTTAAGCCTCTCCACACTGATGCAGGGTCGTTAGCTGAAAACTGGTTTTGCAGCTTTTTGGCATAGCTTTTCTTAGCCACACCAATCTCCTTTGTCAATGTGTTCCTGGCCTGATTGTACAGGATCCTGTCACCACTCCTGTAAGCATCCTCTTTGGCCTGACGAAGCTGTCTTGAGTTTTGGTGTGAACCATGGTTTATCATTGTTAAATGACAAGTAGGTCCTGGTAGGGATGCATAACTCCTCACAGAAACTGATGTATGATGTTACAGTCTCTGTGAGCTCGTCCAGATCTGTGGCTGCAGCTTCAAAAACATTCCAGTCAGTGCATTCAAAACAGGCTTGTAAGACCTGCTCTGTGTCGTTGGTCCATCTCTTGACAGTCCTTAATACTGGCTTAGTAGTTTTAAGTTTTTGCCTGTAAGTTGGTATAAGATGAACCCGGCAGTGATCGGAAAACTCCTAGAGCTGCTCTGGCGACGGAGCGATATGCATCCTTTATTGTGGTGTAGCAATGGTCCAAAATGTTATTGTCTCTGGTGGGGCATGTAATGTGCTGTTTGAATTTAGGCAGCTCATGTGTGAGTTTTGCCTGATTAAAGTCCCCAAGAATGATAAAAACAGAGTCCGGGTGTTGTTGTTCTGTCTCTGTGATCAGATCAGCCAGCTGTTGCAGCGCAGTACTCACGTGTGCTTGCGGTGGAATGTAAACACAGACGAGAATGAACGAGGAAAACTCTCTTGGTGAATAAAACGGCTTACAGTTAATGAAAAGCACTTCCACATCAGGACAGCACATCTTCTTTAACACAGTTACATCCGTACACCACCTTCTGTTGATGTAAAAGCATGTCCCACCACCGCGCGTTTTGCCCGTTGACTCCGTATCGCGATCTGCTCTGTACAGCTGAAAGTCCGGTAGGTTTAATGCGCTGTCCGGAATGGCTTCGTTTAGCCAGGTTTCCGTGAAACACAGGACAGCAGAGTTGTTAAAGTTCTTGTTTTTGCATGTGAGCAGAAGTAGTTCGTCCATTTTGTTAGGAAGAGAGCGGAGATTCGCCAGGTGAATGCTGGGCAGCGCCGTTCTGAAGCCGCGCTGTCTTAGCCTGACGAGCGCGCCGGCTCGCTTCCCACGCTTGCGCGTCTTGTAGCGTTTCCACAATGCGGCTGCTCCGCCGACCACAATGTTCCGCAAAACGCCACAAAAATCAAAATCCAGTTCTTGATTAGTTGGTGTGCACTGGCGAATGTTCAGCAGCTCGTCCCTGGTGTAACTGATCGTATTTGATAAACATAAAACAGGACAGACTAACAAAAACAGTGCAAACACTGGAGAGCCCCACACCGAAGCGGCCATCCGCGGCGCCATCTTGATGAGGACACATATATATATATATATATATATATATATATATATATATATATATATATATATATATATATTAGTAAACACAAGTACATCTTGTTGAACACAATTTATTTTTATCACCAATTATCATAGTAGAACAGTTTCTCAAGCAGTTTGTGATGCATTTTGGAGACAGGAGATAAGCCCCTTGTCGAATACACCACCTGGCTTGAGAAAACCGCTGTCAAAGACTTATTATTTGGGTAGCACACATTCTGAATGCCTTAGGCAGAATTCAAACGAGCCATTTTAATTTAGATTAATTCCAAGATTACAGTGAGATTAATCTAAATTAAAAAGATTAATCTATGCCCACCTAAATATATATATGTGTGTGTGTGTGTGTGTGTGTGTGTGTGTGTGTGTGTGTGTGTGTGTGTGTACTTATAGCCTATTCCGCGCTCAAGTGCGCGCAAACATCTATTCAATTCAATTCACCTTTATTTATATAGCGCTTATACAATGTAGATTGTGTCAAAGCAGCTTCACATAAAAGGTCACAGTAAATAGGAACAGTGTAGTTCAGTTTGTAGTGTTTAAGTTCAGTTCAGTTTAGCTCAGTTCAGTGTGGTTTAATAATCACTACTGAGAGTCCAAATACTGAAGAGCAAATCCAATGATGCGCAGCTCTACAGATCCCGAAACATGCAAGCCAGTGGCGACAGCGGAGAGGGAAAAAAAACTTCACTAAAGGTGGAAGTGAAGAAAAAAAAACCTTGAGAGAAACCAGGCTCAGTTGGGCACAACCATTTTAATTTCTCCACTGGCCAAACGTCTTGTGCAGAGCTGTAGTCTCAGTGGCGGAGGCTTGAAGCTGGCCTCAGCGAAGACTCGTCTGTCTCTGGAGCGTCACAGGAATCAGTCTCATGTTCTCCACTCCTCCATGACCATCACAGTAGCTGCTCAGGATTCGGCCAGGTCCAGGATTTAAAAACCTTGGGATCATCTCGTCGTTGGTCTTGGATCGAATCAGTGGCTCTGCATAGTCTGAGGGCCTCGGGAAGAGTATCCCCAGGTGGAAATGGAGAATAAAGAAAATAATTAGCGTAGCTGATGTTCACAGTGTATATCAACAAGATGCATAACCTGTGTGGAAGCCCCCAAGTGGTGCACTAAGTGTATGCTTTACTGAACAGATAGGTCTTTAATCTAGTTTTGAATTGGGAGAGTGTGTCTGAGCCTCGGACGTTATTAGGAAGGCTATTCCAGAGTTTAGGAGCTATAAATGAGAAGGCTCGACCTCCTTTACTCGACTTTGCTATTCTAGGTACTACCAGAAGCCCTGAGTTTTGAGACCTTAAAGAGCGAGTTGGATTGTAACGAGACAGAAGATTGGTTAGATAAACAGGAGCTAGATTATTTAAAGCTTTGTAGGTAAGAAGCAATATTTTAAATTCAATACGAAACTTAACAGGCAGCCAGTGTAAGGAGGATAAAATTGGGGTGATGTGATCAAATTTTCTAGACCTGGTAAGAACTCTGGCAGCTGCATTTTGTACTAATTGAAGTTTGTTAATAGAGGATGCTGGGCAGCCAGCAAACAGTGCATTACAGTAGTCCAGCCTAGAAGTCATAAAAGCATGGACTAGCTTTTCTGCATCTGAGATGGATAGCATACTTCGTAACTTAGCGATATTTCTCAGATGAAAGAAGGCAGTTTTTTGTGACATGGGATATATGATTTTTAAAAGTTAAATTACTGTCTAATATGACACCCAGATCTTTTATAGTAGAGCTAACGCTAACTTTGTATCCTTCTAATTGTAGGTTGAGTTGTGAGATCTGCTGTGTACAGGATTTAGGCCCAATAAGTAATAATTCTGTTTTGTCTGAGTTTAAGAGAAGATAATTGTTGGTCATCCAGTCTTTAACATCTTTAATACACTCAGTTAGCTTGGACAGATTAGACGTCTCGTCAGGTTTAGTTGAAATATATAATTGAGTATCATCTGCATAGCAGTGAAAGCTGATCCCATGTCTTCTAATAATGTCTCCCAGGGGTAGCATGTATATTGTAAACAGCAAAGGGCCTAAAACTGATCCTTGAGATACCCCGTATTTTACTGGGCTGATTTGTGAAGGCTGTCCATTAATATTCACAAACTGGTAACGGTCAGATAAGTATGACTTAAACCATTGTAGGGCATGTCCCTGGACACCTGTAGACTTTAAGCGATTAATAAGGATACCATGGTCAATGGTGTCAAATGCCGCACTAAGATCGAGTAGAACTAATAACGAGATGCACCCTTGGTCAGCAGCTAAGAGTAAATCGTTGGTTATTTTCACTAATGCAGTTTCTGTACTGTGATGATCTCTGAAACCTGACTGAAACACTTCAAAAACATTGTTGGTCTGCAGAAAGGAGCATAATTGAGCAGAAACAACTTTTTCTAGTATTTTAGACATAAATGGAAGATTTGAAATAGGCCTATAATTAGCTAAGTTGCTGGGTTCCAGTTGTGGTTTCTTAATAATAGGTTTAATAACAGCTAACTTGTAAGGATTTGGAACGTGGCCTAAAGATAAAGAAGAGTTGATAATGTTAAGAAGAGGTTCTCCTATAACAGGTAGCAATTCTTTCAGTAACTTTGTTGGAATTGGGTCCAATATACACGTAGCTGATTTAGAGCTATTTATAATTTTGTCTAGCTCTTCCTGTTTTATGATTTTAAAGCACTGTAGGTTATTTAGATTCAGAGACGTGTTTACTGGATCTGAAGTATAAGGCGGTGCAGAAAGTTTAATATCTCCTATTTTCTGTCTAAAGCCTTCTATTTATCACTGAGAAAATTCATGAAGTCATCACTACTAATTTGCTGTGGAACGTTTTGTTCCAAAGATGACCGATTGTTTGTTAATTTAGCAATGGTGTTAAATAAGAATCTAGGATCTAGTAATGATTAGATTAGATTAGATTCAACTTTATTGTCATTACACATGTACAAGTACAAGGCAACGAAATGCAGTTTCGGTCTAACCAGCAGTGCAATAGCAGCAAGTGCAAGATACAGGTATAAGTTATAAAGTGCAGTTATAGAAAAACTATGGTAATATTTACAGATGGATGTACTATAAACATTATATACAGGTTGTATTAGCTATGAACAGATTTACAATAAATGAATATATGTACAGGATGCTATTAATAATCAGGAGTGGCAGATAGATAAACAATTACAAATGTTCATGTGCAGTGGGTATGTACAGTTCAGATAAGTGAATCAGTGCAATGTAGTGTAATGAATATGTGCAAACTTTAAATATGCAAATGTTAAATAGTGCAGTGATTGTGAGAAGTATAAGTTAGAGGAGTGTGGGGGGTGTATTGGGGGGGGGGGGGGGGTTGGGCAAAAGAGTCAGTGAGGGGCAGAGTTTAAAAGGGAGACAGCTCTGGGGAAAAAGCTGTTCCTCAGTCTGCTGGTTTTTGTCCGGGGGAGCATGAAGCGCCTGCCGGAAAGCAGGAGAGAAAACAGTCTGTGAGCAGGATGAGAGGTGTCCTTAAGAATACTGCGTGCTCTGCGCAGACAGTGTTTCTTCTGGATGTCCTCAATGGCTGGCAGTGTAGTCCCTGTGATGCGTTAGGCAGTTTTCACCACCCGCTGCAGTGCCTTACACTCAGCAACAGAGCAGTTTCCATACCAGACTGTGACGCAGTTGGTCAGGATGCTTTCTATTGTGCAGCGGTAGAAGTTCACCAAGACGGCTGATGAAAGCTGGTTCTTCTTAAGTTGCCTCAAGAAGAATAGATGCTGGTGAGCCTTCTTGACCAGGCTGGAGGTGTTGGTGGTCCAGGAAAGGTCCTTAGAGATGTGGGTCCCCAGGAACTTGAAGGATGAGACAGGCTCAATGGCCATCCCATTAATGTGGATGGGATCATGTGAGCCTGTTCGTCCCTTCCTGAAGTCCACAATGAGCTCCTTGGTCTTGTCGGTGTTAAGGAGCAGATTATTGAGGTGCACCAGGTGGCCAGATGCTGTATCTCCTCCCTGTAGGCAGTCTCATCATTATTGCTGATTAGACCAATCACTGTGGTGTCATCTGCAAATTTGATGATGGTGTTGGATCTGTTCACAGGCCTACAGTCGATGGCAAAAAGGGAGTAGAGGAAGGGGCTCAGCACGCAGCCCTGTGGTACACCAGTGTTGAGTGTGACAGTGGTTGAGCAGATGGGGCCTGATCTAACATTCTGAGGTCTGTTAGTCAGAAAGTCCATAACCCAATTGCAGAGAGACGTGTCGATATACAGGTCTCTGAGTTTGATCATTAGGTTAGAGGGTATGACAGTGTTGAATGCTGAGCTGAAGTCAACAAACAGCATTCGTGCATAAGTGTTTTTATTGTCCAGGTGAGTGAGGACAGAGTGCAGTGCTATGGAGATGGCATCTTCTGTGCTCTTGTTGCCACGGTAGGCAAACTGATGTGGGTCCAGTGTGGATGGCAGAGAGTCTTTCAGATGTGCCAGGACCAACCGCTCGAAGCACTTCATGATGATGGGTGTGAGTGCTACAGGGCGTTAGTCATTCAGGCATGTTGGGCTGGAGTGTTTGGGCACCGGCACAATAGAGGTGGTTTTAAAGCATGTTCGCAGTTGCTAGGTTAAGCGACAGGTTGAAAATGTCTGTGAATACCCCAGCGAGCTGTTCTGCACATGCTTTCAGGACGCGCCCAGGGATACCGTCTGGTCCAGCAGCCTTACGCACATTGATTCGACTCAGTGCGGTGTAGACTTCTGAGAAGGTGAGTGTGATAGGTGAGTGGTTGGTTGAGGAAGTGTTCCTGGTGTAGGGTTCTGTATTGTCTCTTTCAAAGCGGGCATAAAAGTCATTTAGCTCGTTCAGGAAGGAGACATTTGTGGCTGTGGGTGTGGACTGGCTGGGTTTGTAGTTGCTGATGGCCTGGATGCCCTGCCACATGCGCCGAGGGTCAGAGTTGGAAAAGTGCTCCTCTAGCTTTAGCTTGTAACAGTGCTCGGCCTTTTTGATGCCCCTCTATAGATTAGCCCTGGAAGTGCTGTAGGCCTGTGCATCCCTTGATCTGAAGGCAGTGTTGCGTGCCTTCACCAGGAGGCGCACCTCCTTGTTCATCCATGGCTTTTGATTTGGGTATGTGGTGATCTGTTTCTGGGTTGTAACACTGTCTATGGTGGTGTTGATATATTCCAGAACAGAGGAAGTGTAACTATCAATGTCTGTGTGAGAGCCACATGTCCTGGGAATCAAACATACTCCAGTCTGTGTGTTCAAACCTGTCCTGGAGTGTGGAGTCTACCCCCGCTGGCCACACTTTGTTGGTCCTTACTGATGGCTTCACACGGTTAATGAGGGGTGAGTACTTGGGGGTCAGGAACAAAGAAAGGTGATCTGATTGATCCAAGTGGGGGAGGGGGGTCACAGCGTATGCTTCAGCCATGTTTGTGTAAACTTGGTCTAAAGTTTTGTTTCCCCTTGTGTGGCAGAAAATGTTTTTATGGAATTTGGGGAGCACTGTCTTTAAGTTTGGTTGATTAAAATCCCCAGCAACAATAAATGCAGCCTCCGGGTGAGCAGTCTGTTGTTTAATGATGGCTGCATGAAGTTCATTCATAGCAAGCTTGGCATCAGCATCGGGAGGAATATAGGCAGCAGTTATTATGGTGGAGGTGAACTCCCGTGGCAAATAAAACGGTCTACATTTAACCAGAAGAAATTCCAGGTGAACAGAGCAATGTCTCCCAACGACGACAGAGTTTGTGCACCAAGTTTTGTTTATATAAATGCATAATCCTCCGCCTCTGGTCTTACCGGAGTCATCTGCCGTTCTGTCTGCTCAGAATGTTTGATAATCCATTAGCATTACAGCGTTGTCTGGTATCCCGCTGTTTAGTCATGTTTCTGTGAAAATCATTGCATTACAGTGTCATAATCTTTTGCTGTGGTTGATGCGCAGTCGAATCTCATCCATTTTGTTCACCAGTGACCGTACATTGGCAAGAAAGATGCTGGGTAAAGAGAGCCGGTGTGGTGTTAGCTTTAGCTTAGCTCTTAGCCCGCCGCGCCTCTCCCGTCTTAGTTTACGTTCTCTGCGCCACCTTCAAGCACTTCCGCCCAGCCGGGTAGGGCTCTCAGGCCCGGGTGTTCTGGCGATCTCAGGGATGAGTCAAAGATTGCTAATAAAACTGTCCGGAATGCACAAACCAATATCCAAGATGTCCTGTCAGGTGTACGATGTAAAGGCACTGCTGTTCTGCATGAACAGACCCGAAATGAGCAGGAAAAATACTGCAAAATTGCAGAAACTGGAGAGACGCTGGGCCTCGCGATCTGAACGCGCCACCATCTAGTCGTTAGTCTATTATATGTTCTACTGTAGGTTTGACACCTATGACCAGACACCTCACACCCGCCCGGACCATTTCCCTACACAGCCATCAACACCACATCAACACAGCCCGGACCATCTCCCTACACAGCCATCAACACCACATCAACACAGCCCGGACCGTCTCCCTACACGGCCATCAATACCACATCAACACAGCCCGGACCATAGCCCTACACAGCCATCAACACCTCCAGCCATCTTCCTCTCCCCCCCTGCTCTTCCGATCAGTGAGGATCATGTGCGTCAGATCTTCAGTAAACAGAAGAGAAGGAAAGCACCAGGGCCAGATGGTGTCTCACCAGCCTGTCTGAGAACCTGCGCTGACCAGCTGGCTCCCATTTTCTCACATATCTTCAATAGATCACTGGAACAGCGCAAAGTTCCATCCTGCTTTAAGTGCTCCACTATCATCCCAATCCCGAAAAAGCCAAAGATCACAGGACTCAATGACTACAGACCTGTGGCCTTAACATCTTTGGCCATGAAGTCATTCGAAAGACTGGTGCTAGCATATCTGAAGGACATCACTGGACCCCTGCTGGACCCCCTGCAGTTCGCCTATAGAGCAAACCGGTCTGTGGATGATGCAGTCAACATGGGACTGCATTATACCCTACAACATCTGGACAAACCAGGGAACTATGCAAGGATTCTGTTTGTGGACTTCAGTTCTGCCTTTAACACCATCGTCCCATCACTGCTTGAGTACAAACTGGCCCAGCTCTCTGTTCCTAGCTCTGTCTGTCAATGGATCACCAGCTTTCTGACAGATAGACAACAGCTAGTCAGAATGGGCAAAATCGCATCCGACAGCCGCACCATCAGCACTGGTGCCCCCCAGGGATGTGTTCTTTCTCCACTGCTCTTCTCCCTGTACACCAACGACTGCACTGCAAAAGACCCCTCCATCAAACTCATTAAGTTTGCAGACGACACTACTGTTATCGGCCTCATCCAGAACGGTGACGAGTCTGCATACAGACAGGAGGTGGAGCGGCTGGCGTTATGGTGCAGATACAACAACCTGGAGCTGAACATGCTCAAAACAGTGGAGATGATAGTGGACTTCAGGAGAAACCCCCCTGCACTCCCCCCACTCACCATCATGAACAGCACTGTGGCTGCAGTAGAGTCATTCAGGTTCCTGGGCACCACCATCTCTCAGGATCTGAAGTGGGACACTCACATAGACTCTATTGTGAAGAAAGCCCAGCAGAGACTGTACTTCCTTCGTCAGCTGAGGAAGTTCAACCTGCCACAGGAGCTACTCGTACAGTTCTACTCAGCTGTCATCCAATCCATCCTCTGCACTTCAATCACCGTCTGGTTCTGCTCAGCTGCCAAAACCGACCTCCGTAGACTACAGCGAATAGTCCGGACTGCTGAACGAATCACTGGCACAACCCTTCCTACACTTCAAGAACTGTACTCTTCCAGAGTGAGTAAAAGGGCTCGCAAAATCACTCTGGACGCCTCACACCCAGCACACTACCTGTTCGAACTGTTACCGTCTGGTCGGCGCTTCAGAGCACCAAGCACAAAAACAGCCAGACACAGGAAAAGTTTCTTTCCTCAGGCTGTCTACCTTATGAACAGTTAAATATTCCCCTACTGTGCAATAAATATGTGCAATACTTTCTCATACGCACTTGTACACAGCACCTTATATCAATATACAATGCAATACTCTCTACATTCGCACTTGTACACAGCAGCTTATAACCTGTATATTTATAACAATCTGTACATACAACTCAACATCCAGGTTTCTTCACTAACCGCATCTGTTTAATGTTCATCATTTTTTATTATTATTTTATTTTATTTTTTGTTTTGTTATTATTTTGTGTTGTCACTTGTCACTTTATGTACACTGGAAGCTTCTGTAGCCAAAACAAATTCCTTGTGTGTGTGAAGCACACTTGGCAATAAAACTGATTCTGATTCTGATTCTGAAAATGTGAATATGTGAATATGTTGTGAATAAGAAAACATTTTGATTTTTTGTTAATAAAATAGTGCAGCATTATTCTCAGTCAGTGGCTGAAAAAATAAAGATTTCCAACGCTGCATACATAAGAAGGTTTGAATGGATTTATTTTCGTCAAGTAGCCGATTCATTGCTGTGACGCACTATATTTCACGGAAGTTGCATGAGACTACAGAATGAGCATCTTGTTTATTGTCTTTATTTTACAAATACGCAACTTTGGCATTAATGTGTGTACATATATTTCCATGGTTATACAGACCAGGTTCTAGTATTGCGTAAGTGGGGGCATTATTTTACTGTGGTAAAGTGAAGCATTTCTTGGCAAATTCATAATGCTTCACTTTGTTTAGTAATTCAATTTCATAGTTAAAAAATACACTTAAAGAATATTGTAACACTTTCAATTATTCAGGATTATTTATTGCACCAAAAGCTATTTCTAAGGAGCATTAAATGTAGGTAAGCTTTTAAACTGCTTAATTTGTCTGTATAGCCTATCATGCAAAAAGCTTATTTAGGCCAGTAGGCCCGCTAATGCGTCATGCAATTTAAAATATGTTTTTTCTCTTTTTTTTCTGCAAGTTGTATGTAAACGTAATAAAAATAAAAAAAAGGACTTAAAATTACTTAAAAACTTAAAATTTGCAGAGTGTGTGTTGCGAATAAAGTGTTGATTAAATGAAAAGTCAGGTGTCTATTGCGGCATTCATTTAGATATGTGCATGGTGCATTCAAAGCTTCAGAAAATGGCTCATAAAAAAGGACGAGGACGTAATTACTTTTTACAAGTTGCAATCAAAAATGATGATGATAACAGTGGTGTATTGGAGGGTATACGCAGGCCACCCATCAGAACGGGTTGACGCAGGTACGGTATATAAATTATTTATCAGGCGGCTTTGAGTATACCCATTTCCCACTAAACAAATGCATTCAAATATTCAAATACTCAAAAGTTCAAAACATCTCGGGTACAGAGAAAGAGTTTAGATTGTGTGTGCTATCAGTAAATAAGTATCCTGTGTATTATCGAGGGGCAGGGTCAGAGGCAGGGGCAGAGTATGCAGAGTCGGCATTATTTTTTTGCACATTATTTTGACAATACATGAGGCTTACACAGTTTTTCTGCTGCACACAGACCAGTTTTTCAGAAAAGTCTCTTTTCTCGCTACGCAACTGCTTTTTAATATTAAGATATTTTCTTTGAACTTTAAATGTATATTTCTCTGCCATGGGTTTTGTTGGGAAAAAGGAATGTATTTTTTATTATTTTTGTCTCTTTTTCGTTTCATTAAACAATTATTTATATTGGTCATTTAAGGGTCATATATTAACTGAACTTCTATTCTTGTGTGTGGGATGCTGTGCATACTAATGAGCATTTTTGCAGAAGTAGATAAATGCTGGTCCAAAATTAAATTTAGCTCTGCAGAATCGTCCTATCTGAAGAAAGTGAACACAGAAAGTCTTATGCTTTTATTGTTGTGCAGAGAATTCATAGAAAAAGAGGACTTATGTCTGGGGTGCGGCCAATGGAGGACTGGACAATGATTGACAAATGATGAATTTCACTAAACCTATACAAGTTGAAGTCAGGAAATGAAAACTGTTGCGCACCTCCTTAATGTAACTTTTGCATTGCATTGAGGAAAGCAGAATTCTGTGAATCTTATTATTCAATTGTATCCAACAAATTGTTACGATTTTTGACATTGAAGAAAAACCTCTCCTGACCTTTTTTCTTGGACAGGCAAGGAATTGAATGAATTTTCCAACAATTTTGTGACATCCGACGTGGAAAAGGGAGAGAGGAAATTATTGATCTGTTGTATTGCACTGACATCATCGGCACCGAAAAAATGATAAGGTAAGCAGAAAACCTGTCAAACCGAATTTCTGCAATCTAAATTGATTGATGTCATGTGATATGTAGAATCGATGTACTTAAAATATACAAACATTTGAATAATTCGTCAAGTCTTATTGACGATCCAAGTCTTAGTGAGGATACAAGTCTTAGTGAAGAGCAAATAAGAGTACATTACAGTGCGTTGTATAACATTTACTAAGTGAATCAGAACATTAGTTCATACACTTTGACTGGTTTTACTCATTTGATGGAATGAAGATCAGATAAAAACTGTGATCGTCCACTGAGTTGAATAGGACACAATGTAATGGTGTAATGTTCAAGTGAATGATTATATAGGTGGTGGCTGGGTGTTTAATTTGCGAAGGTATCAACGGATACCTGAAATTGGACTATAAAAGGATGGCAATCCGAGGAGAAAACCGACAGGCGATCTCAAATTATCCAGGTGAAAATCCTGACATTTTTCAGCTGGTCCAAAATGTCAAAGATTAGTAATAGGGAAAGAGTTTTTGGCAGTTGTATTTTTAGAAAAGGTAGGTGTAGGGGATCAACCTACGTTTTAAGATCAATCAGGGTTTTATTAGCTCCTTTCAATGAACCGGATCTTAAAGATTCGAATCATTGATTCGACTCAATTGAGTCAGACTGAATCAGAGTAAAAGATTCACACTTCGTCTACCATTTGTCCTGCAAATAGAAGACATCGTATTTTACCAATCTTGTTAATATTATTTACGTGGCCAACGATAATAACATAACACAGTATTGGGTTAACTTTTAGCAAGGTAACAAGATCTACAGCTCGAGGCAATGACTTAGAAGCACATAAACAAGAACACAGTTCTTACAAACTGAGAACAAAGATTTATTGAGCTACACTACGATACATGAAACTAACTACGTAATAAGCAAACAACAAACAAACGCACACACACATTCACACATACACACAGAGGTAGTTCAGAGGATGTAAGAGGAGTTGAACAACCGTCCAAATTAAATCTAATACTTCTTACAAGATCTTAGAATAACACCTGAGAAACCACAAAAGTAGAGACATGGCTTATCTTTAACTGCTTAAGATGAATCTGCACCAGATCAGCAAGAGACAACATTATTTTGTGGTACTTGCGCCCTTTTTGCCGAAGTCGAATTTCCCTCACCGGCTGGCCTCGGGGAAACGCGGTGCCTTATGATTGGCTGGTGGCTTCTGTGACGTCCTTGGGATTCCCTCGTGAGTGAGTGGGTCGTTCTGGGTTACCGAGGTGACGGACTGCTGAGAGTTGGTTTGCGGAAGTTCGTGCGGTTTCAGCGGTCCCGAAACTTAAGAGGTTTGCATGGAGAGTTCGTAGTGACCCAATCACGTGGCGGCGCAGTGTCCGAGCAGGCGAACGGAGGCAGAAAGCAATAGCATGTGCAAGCCAGCTAATGCAAAAAGCAAAGTTTCTTTGTTGCAGGGTGTTTTTAAGTGACCTGGTTTGGTCCATCCCCATGGCACTGTCTTCCAATGAGCAGTTGCCATGAAGGGTAGGGCCACACCCCATACCATCATAGAAAGGGTCAATAAATAACAGACTGCATGTAGAATTCTCGTGGTAAGTTTTGTGACTATATCACATCAAAGGTTACAAGACGAATACTATTTGTGCTACTAGTTTTTCCATTTACACCAATGTATTGCAAATGTCACTAGCTTTTGTTCAATACCAGACATCATACATTTCAGACACATACAGATAATTTTAATCTGCTATGAGGGTTAAAACAACACATTAATTAACCTGGTTGGTTGGAATAAACATAGCATATGAAGAAAACCATGGCATATTATTCAAAGATACATCTGCCTTAGTTTTGACATTTTAAGAGATTGTCTTTCATTCGTATGCATTATTTTCTCTTTGTCTCTATGAAATTGTACATCTGGCAGGATGTGCCAAAGGCGAGCACATGACCATGTAGAGGAGTCATTCAAAAGTCTTGTGAGACCGTTCCAGCTGAAAATCCTGTAAAGCCCCATTGTCTAAGTTTATTAGTCATTTACTAGTTAGCTGAAGGGTACCAGAACATCTGCAGCCAAAGTATTGATGCAGCTATTCAAATCAATCGGTGCTCTGTTATCGTGATGGTATAAGCCCTCAAGCCAGTTCAATGACAGACAATTTGGCGCCCAGTTTCTGAGATTTCAGATTAAACTCGTGCTGTTCACTGTGATATGCCCCTGAGTTACTGCATTGGGATAGTTTAGTTCGCTTAGGTTGTGACTTTGTGTGGATAATTTAGTTCGCTGATGTTGTCACCGTGTGGGCAAAACACATAAATTTTGAAGGCGAAATGGAGTAGACATGCACTGTAAAAATTAAAGGTTCCTGGAGGCACTTTTTGGGGTTCTTCACATTGCCACACCGGCGGAACCCTCTAAAGAACCTCTAGGCACCATTTCAAAAGGGGCAGTTCTCTGAGGAACTTCGAGGGTTCCTGGTGGAACCCTCTTATTAACACTGTAAAAATGAAAGGTTCCTGGAAGCACTTTTTGGGGTTCTTCACATTGCCACGCCGGCGGAACCCTCTAAAGAACCTCTAGGCACCCTTTTAAAGGGGGCAGTTCTCTGAAGGACTTCAAGGTTTCCTGAAGGAACCCTCTTATTAAGAATGACCAGGAACCACCTTAAGTGCTTTGAAGCACTATTTTATTTTTTAATGCTTGTTTTTCCTATCCCTCTTAATTTATGGTTTATGCAAACATGTTTAATCACAAATTCAATAAACATCTCTATCTATCTATCTATCTATCTATCTATCTATCTATCTATCTATCTATCTATCTATCTATCTATCTATCTATCTATCTATCTATCTATACATACATGTTTATAGATTTTAAAAAATACAAATCGCATTTTCCATAAATAATCACTTTTATTAATCAATATACATCACAATTACATTCACATAATATGATTAATAATGTAATATACAGTTTAATGCAAACAATCAAATTTAAATAATGTCTAGCAATAAAAGCCAGCAACATCTTTAGATGTCCACTGCTTCACATTGGAGGTGTTTCTATAAAAGTAAATTAAAAAGTAGTTAACCTAAGAAGAAAAGGAAACATCAGTAAAGTTAGGAATTGTCTCAATTTATATAAAATGATTTTTTTTCACTGCTTGCAGAGTGCCCATATACATCAATAAAGGCAAAATCCATAGAATGTAAACCCTCTGTAGCGGCATTATTGGTTTAAGCCGCTATCGCGGTAAGGGTAAACAATGACGCGTGAGTCCGCTGTGAATCCTTTTTTCCTCATGTTTATTTTATCCCATCTTGTGCCATCAAATCAGTGAAATAGCTCGTTGTTCCTCAGTATCACCCGTCACCACAAACAAACTCACGGTCTGAAAATTGTTTCCTCTTCCCCTTACTACTCCATCTACTACCTGGGTTCCTTAAATTCCAATTTTGACAGAATAAAAGTCTTCATTCACAAAATCACAACAATAAAGCTAATACTTAAACATGAATAATATACGAATACAAAATACAAAATACTCAAATCTAAATACAATAATTATCAAATGTAAACTTAAAAATAATAATAATAATAATCGTATCATCCAACCAACCCATTTAGTCCAAACATAATAATAATTAAAGAAAGAAATGGCTCCAACATTCCGGCCCCTAATTGTCATCTTGTGACAATTCTGATTTAAAAAAAAAGGAGCCATAAATTGGAGTAACAAATGTCCAAGACATTAAAAAAGTCTTCTGCCTAGTTTCTTTAAATTCTCATGACATGTCTCTGAGAAAGCATAATTTGCTAATAGGTCTTTCCAGGATACTGCTTTTAGTTCTCACTTTAACTCTGCGTACATATCCTTTGCTGTCCGGGAACGTCTCCAAAATTCGACCTATTGGCCAGTAATTCTGTGGTGAAGTATCATCGATAATGAGAACAATATCTCCAATTTTGAGGTTCTGTTTGGTTTTATTCCACTTCTGTCGCTTCTGCAATAACGGTAAGTACTCTCTAGTCCACCGTTTCCAGAAAAGATCACAGATATACTGTACTTGTTTCCATCTTCTTCTGGAATAGGTGTCGTCCTTCTGAAACACTCCTGGAGGCAAGATGGGAATTCCTTTCAACTGAAGTAAATGGTTAGGGGTTAAAGCTTCTGGATCTTTAACATCCTCAGAAACTGTAGTAATTGGGCGGTCATTGAGTATAGCTTCCACTTCACATAAAGCAGTCTGTAAGCCTTCATCATCAAGGGTCTGCTGTCGAAGGACGGAGCATAGAATCTTTTTGAGAATTCGAATGATTCGTTCCCATACACCTCCATGATGAGAGCCTAAAGGGGGATTGAAAGTCCACTTCACATTCTCTCTCAGCAGTGCCTTCTGTATTTTGTTTTGGTTGATGTCAGCAAGTGCCTGCCTTAATTCACGTTCCCCTCCAATAAAGTTGGTTCCATTGTCAGAAACAAACTCTTTAACTGGTCCCCTTCTACACACAAACCTTATAAGAGCACAAATACAGGAATCTGTGTTTAATGAATAGGCCATTTCGAGATGAACAGCTCTGCTATTGAAACAAGTAAATATCACTCCATATCTTTTGACATGTGCCCTCCCCCTCTTTACCTCTATAGGACCAAAATAATCTACTCCAACGTGACTGAAGTGGCAAGTCAGGAGTAATTCGATTCAGAGGCAAGTCTGCCATCTTTTGTTCGATTGGAGTTCCATGCCAACGTCTACAAAATAGACAATCTCGAATTACTTTTCTGGCAGTAGCATTACCTTTAGTAATCCAGAATCTTTTATGAAGTTCAGCAAGCAATTGGCTTCTACCGCACTGTCCTGCCATCCTGTGTGTATAGTCCATTAATAGCCTGCACAAGCGACTTTCGTGGGGCAAAATTGCTGGGTGCTTGAGTTCTTCTGGCATTGCCATTCTACTCAACCTTCCACCAACTCTTAAGATGCCATTCTCTAGAACTGGATCCAACTTCTGCAATCTGCTACTGGTTTTCACAGCTTGACCTTTATTTAACAGAATTATTTCGTCTTGAAAGCTCTGCTGTTGAACATGACGAATAAGAAACTCCTCAGCATGTACCAGATCCGTCACTGACAAAGTCTGGACCACAGATTTAATCTTATTTGTGTGATTACCCCGCTTTTCTTGAGATTTAGGATGTTTTATAAAAGCTGCTGCGGCATCTTTCCGCTTTTGACTCAAGTGCAGAAGGATACTTCTAAATTTTAGCAACCATGCTGTCGCTCTTTGCAGTTTTTCCCATGATGAAAAATGATCAATTAACTTAGTGAATGGACTTGAATTAGCTGTGGTGATGGAAAAAAAAGCAGTTGTTCTCTTTATTTTTGGGTCACTATCTGGAATGCGAAGTGATTCTTGAGGCATTTCTGGCCAGTCTGAAGTTGAACCTTTCAAATACTCTGGACCTGTCAGCCATCTTCCGTCATTCCTAAAAGCGCTAGACTTGACGCCTCGAGAGGCATCATCAGCAGGATTAGCAATGGAATTAACATATCGCCACTGAAACTTCTGTGAAAAATTTCTAATAGTGGAAACTCTATTGGCTACATATGTCTGGAATCTGCTGGTGTCATTCGAGATGTATTTAAGGACTGATGTACTATCTGTCCAAAACACAGAATCATCCAGAACAAGCTCCAATTCTCCTCTCAACATCCTATCAACTTTTGCAGCAAAAACCACATGAATCAAACCATCAGTGTCTGTCAAGCGCAAATAGCTAGCTGTACTATAGCCAACTTCACTGGCATCACTAAAGTGATGTAGTTGAGCACTAGATATTCTTCCAAAGTTACTGGGAATGAAACATCTACTGAAACGCAAGTTTGAAAGTAGCTTCAGATCTTCTAACCACTTATCCCATTTTTGTGCAATGGCTACAGGAATTTCTTCATCCCAACCATAATTCATTTTGCACAACTCTTGCCCGATTCTTTTAGCTGGCAGCAATACTGGAGCAAGGAATCCAAGCGGGTCATAGATAGAACTAGTAACCGACAAAATACCTCTTCTGGTGAGTTGTTGCTATTTTGAAAAGAAATGTGTCAGACTCTGTATCCCACTGAAGTCCTAATGCACTATCTACTGGAAGTTCATCTCTGCGCAAATCAAGATGTCTCACTTCTTTAGATCTCTACTCCTCAGGTATTGAAGCTAGAACATTATGGCTGTTACTGACCCATTTGGTAAGTTTAAATCCACCAGTAGCACATACCAAAATGAGCTTCTGCACCAGCATGACAGCTTGTCTTTCATCTGAAACAGACTTGAGGCAATCATCCACGTAAAAGTTATTACGAATTGTTGATAAAACTTCTGGAGAAACCTTGCCCTCATTATCATCTGCTGTTTTTCTCAATGCAAAGTTAGCACAACTGGGGGAAGAAACAGCTCCAAAAAGGTGTACAGTCATTCTGAACACTTCCAATGGTTGACTGATATTACCATTCGGCCACCACAAGAATCTCAAGAAATCAAGGAACTCCTTAGGAACCTTAACTTGATGAAACATACCTTCGATGTCTGCCATCACAGCTATAGGTTCTTGGCGAAACCGGAGAATTACACCTAAGAGTGTATTTGTGAGGTCTGGACCCTGCAACAATTCTGCATTCAATGAAGTACCTTGACATGAGGCAGCACAATCGAATACTACTCTGATTTTCTTTTTTCTTTTATGGTAAACCCCATGATGGGGGATGTACCATACTCTGCCATCATTTTTGTCTATTTCCGCTGCTGGTACTTTCTCTGCAAATCCCTTCTCAAGAATTTCACCAATAAAGTTTCTATAGTCAGATAAAAATACTTCATCCTTCCTAAATCTCTTGAGTATACTTAGTGCTCGTTGTTCTGCAAGCTTCTTATTATCAGGCAGAATGATGTCTGTTTTACGAAATGGAAGACATATCTGGTAATGGCGGTCTTGTTTAACAGCAGAATTGTTTACAATATCCAAAAACCTCTTGTCCTCTAAAGAGAGTTCAGGTTTCTCATCATATGCTTGCTCTGGGAAGTCATTATTATACTGCTCTTTAAGTAACTAATCCAGTTTAGCCACTGAAATTCTGTTAGAATACACAGATGGTCGTCCTTGTGCATCTGTAAATGAGTTACCATTCAGTGGACCATTAACTAGCCATCCTAAACAAGTTTGAACCACATAGGGACCATCATTTTGACTGTTAATAATCCTCAAAGGTTCCATCGCTTTTGGGATGTTTATCCCAATTAACAGATCAACATCTGCTTCTATTGAACACAATTGAACCTCTTTCAGATACGGCCACTTCTTTATGTCTACTTCCCTTGGTATATTCTCCTGGCTAACTGGAATTGAACTTTGTGTAAAAGTTTCAGGCAGTTCTATAAAATAATCACTTCCCAGGCTGCTTACTTCTAAGCCACGCAACCGAAAGGTTTTGATAGACTTTTCCTGTCCCATTGTTTTGAGCAAGATCTCAATCTGTTTGCCATCCATATTCAACTGATTCATCAATCTCTCAGTACAGAACGTTGCTGAACTTCCAGGATCTAAGAAAGCATATGTTTGAAACACTTTACTACCTTTAGTAGATTTTACTTTTACTGGAACGATTAGAAGTTTGCATTCAGCAGAACCGGCCCCTGTATGCTGCTCAGTAGCTACAACAGCCATAGCAACAGGTCTACTGGAATTAACTTCTTCGGCATCAGTACAGTCTTTCTTATGGACCTCAGTCACCAAATTAGATGAACCCATCCTTGGTACTACATTTTTGATGTGCAGCACTGTAGGATGCTTCTTAGAGCAAAGTTGACATACAAGACGTTTTTTACAGGTTTTTGTTAAATGCCCTTTTTTGAGACAGGCAAAACAAAGACCATTCATTTTCAAGAAGTCAATTTTATCTGTGTGTGGCACATCTGCTTTTTTGGCACAAAAATCCAGTGCATAATCATGAGCACAGAACAAACACGGCTTCTTAAAAGCAACACTGGCATCATATGAACTGTTTTTATTTAGTTGATTATTTTGTCTCGATTCTTCAATAGAAGACACTGTGGTGACAAAACTTTTTCTGCTTGAAGATTTGTGCATTTGAAATTCCATGGCTGTGTTTTTAATGCCAGAAGTTGAATTTGCTTTTGAATCTTGAATTTCTCCAAACACTGGATCTAGAAGGATCTTAGCTTGCTTCTCAATAAAAGCAACCAAATCTGTAAAATCTGGCCGCCTATGAATGTGTTCTGAAATTTCACAAGCTGTATTTCTCCACTTCTCTCTCAACTTATAAGGAAGCCTGGATACAATGATTCTTAAATTAAATGGCAAATTCAACTCTGCCAGATCTACCAGGTCGTTAGCTGCATTGCAACATCCTCGAAGATAAACAGCATAGCTATACAATGATCTTCCATCATCAGAGCGAATGTTACTCCAATTTAAAGCCTTTTCCATATATGCACTAGCCAGCTTAAATTCATCTCCAAAGTGATGCTGCAAGAGACGCTTGGCTTCTGCATAACCTCTGCTTACATTCATATAGAGACAACTTCGAACAAGCTCCTTAGGTTCTCCGGTTGTGAACTGTTCCAGATAATACAGTCGTTCTTGATTGCTATCAGTTTTCTTTTCAATATTATGCATAAAAGATCTCATGAAAGGTCTATATTCCAAGGGATCTCCACTGAACACTGGAATCTCTCTTGTAGGAAGTGAGGCTTGTTTTTGCTGTGTCACAATTAAATTGGCCAAATCACTTTGTCTTTGCAGAACATTTCCAAGATCAACCCCGGTAAAGTTGGTGTTACTAGATGCATTATGATGCTGATCAGTTTGTGATGTCACATTTGGAGCTAAAGTCGCTGCTGAACGCGTCTGAGGAATTTGAGTTTCATGAACAAGCCTTTGCAGAGGTGTTTTTGGAACGGTTTCGATCTTTGAAAAGTCCAGAGATGCTTCAGGATTAATAAGCAATGTCGTTTTTTCTTTTTTATTATGCAGATATTCATTCATACCATCTCTCAATTTGACAGATGAACAGGAACTGTGCAGTGAGCTTGTTTCAGTTATCTCCAGGACTTTTAATTTTGCATTTTCAGCATCAATTTCAGATTGCAAATTAATAGCTTCCATTTTGGATTCCAGCTGATTCTTTTCCAACTCAAGCGCATGCTTCTTTTTAAGACCTTTAGCACGAGCAAGCAAAGCTGCCTTATCAGCTGCGATCTTCACACGAGCTGATAGAATTGAACTGGTTCTAGATTTATTTGATCCTTTTGAACTTCTTGAAACATTAGACACACTATCAGAAGGATCAACCAGAGTCTGTAGATCAAACTTCTTTTTCCACATTTCCAACTCAAGCAAAAACTTAGTAAAGGTGGCTCTCCTAGGCTCAAACCAGTCAACACTCATTTTCTTTAACATCATCCGTTAAAAGCAGCTGTACAGACTCATGTACTTCATAAAATTCATCTAGAGCCTTTTGAAATTCAATGTGAAGTTCATTCAATTTGTCAACATTGCTTCTGTGAATCATCAAAGCTCTTAATTCATGAATTTTCCTTGTACAAGCCCCTAATTTGCCTCTACGCGAAGCACTAAGTGATTTAAAGTTCTCCATCATATAGCCAGAACCGTCAGTATCAGTCTTTAAAGGCACTTAAATTTCACAATCACTTTGCATGTTCAACTCAAAAGAGAATCAACCATTCGCATATTAACTGCTTGCAACAGCTTAAATGTTTGGCCGCGATCACATAACTTTGACCTGTCTTGCAAGACCGCTTTCAACAGCCATCATCATCATCATCATCAAACACGTTTACGTGTGCTGAGAAACTTTGCGTCACTGTTCAGTTCATCAACTGCTTTCAATTCACATCGTATCAGGCATTAAAAGCTTAAAAGCAAATCCATCGCAGCTCCAAAGCCAGCATAATTCAAAATAAACTTGCCAGATGGCTACTCACGGTACAGCACAGTCATACAGCGTCCTAATAAAGTGAACTTGTTCGCTGAATCATCTCTCCGTGCAGTACAGCCGTAGACATCCACATCAAATGCCGGTCATCTCGTTTAACGTGGGCCGTGTCCGCCTCCTCGTGGAAAATTTTCAGACTTAAATGTAGCGGCATTATTGGTTTAAGCCGCTATCGCGGTAAGGGTAAACAATGACGCGTGAGTCCGCTGTGAATCCTTTTTTCTCATGTTTATTTTATCACATCTTGTGCCATCAAATCAGTGAAATAGCTCGTTATTCCTCAGTATCACCCGTCACCACAAACAAACTCACGGTCTAAAAATTGTTTCCTCTTCCCCTTACTACTCCACCTACTACCTGGCTTCCTTAAATCCCAATTTTGAAAGAATAAAAGTCTTCATTCACAAAATCACAACAATAAAGCTAATACTTAAACATGAATAATATATGAATACAAAATACAAAATACTCAAATCTAAATACAATAATTATCAAATGTAAACTTAATAATAATAATAATAATAATAATAATAATGATAATAATCGTATCATCCAACCAACCCATTTAGTCCAAACATAATAATAATTAAAGAAAGAAATGGCTCCAACACCCTCTCAAATATATCTGAGCACAAGCAGAAATAAGACAACACAAAAGCTGTGTCTGAAACCACTCCATCCTTAGTGCACCACACATATTTTCCCACTCATTCACACAGATAATGCACTATAATTTTGAGTGTACTGCATATGCCATATTATTATTTTATTCAGGTTGTAGTTATTAGCTTTTTAAAAATTAACCATTAGTTTATTAAAAACACATTAAATGAAGAGAAAATTATATAAAAAGTTAAGAATTTAAATCAATTATGCATGAAGGTCAAATATTGTTTTTGGACTAAATTTAAGTGGCCTTTGAAATACAGAAATTAATATTACAGGGCTCAACAATAAGGACTACCCAATGGCCCGGGGCCAGCGTAAGAGATGTTTGGGACAGTAGAGAGAATCGTTACTGGCCCGATCAGGCCAGTGCTGCCTTGTCACAAAATTTTAATTTGCCTGCGACTATTTGTCAATTGCGTGCAAATACAGTCTTAGAATCGAGAAACAATTTGTGCTTTTATGTCTTTGAATGCTACCTTTTCTGTGAAGTCGTAAACACTATATTGCTTTTTGGTTCTTTTTATCTGATTGGAAGTTGTAAGCACGTTATTTTTTTCCACAACCTGGTAAAAACCAATACAGTGAAGAGACGGCAACATGACAGCAACATCAAATTATGAGGCTAAAAGAAAATGTCTGTTTCTAATGTTGTGGAAACAGATATTTACATGGGTACAACACAACGAAAAAAATGAAGTGATGTTTTGCATAGTTTTTTAAGATTTTAAGTCCACCACCTTTTGTTTTGCAATAAAATACCTGCACATTTTCCATTCTGCTATATGTTACTGCTAAATATTTTAACATTTTAAAAATATTTAAATTCTAGATTCACGGACATTATTTTTGACACATTATTTAAAATATGTGGCTATTTTTTATTTATTTATTTATTTAGGTGGGGCCAGTGAAAATTTTGGCAGGACAAGTTAAAATCTGAACCGCTGGTCCAGTCGGGCCAGTAGAAAATGTCCTTAGCATTGAACCCTGTATTAGATGCATTTACATGCAGATGATTAAAAAAGTACAATGTAAAAACATGTATATACAGTACTTAATAGGTGCACTGTACCATATTAATAATTTAACTTTAAGTACTGTAGTTAAGGTGCCTTAATATAAAGTTGGTCTTGTTTTTTTAAATATTAAAAATTAAAGTAAAGCAGCCTATCAAGTTTACATTATTTTGCGAATTGCTTTCTACTTTAATGAAAATATATATTACAAACTCGATTAATGTAACCATTTTGAAGAAAATGACATGTTTTACTGTAGTTTTTAGAGCTAGGGTGCAGCTATTTTGGAATGTCGCTGTGTCTGACGTCAAGGGGTTGGTTCCGTTCCCTCAACTGAACTGATATCGTGGAAGTAATAGACTGAACACAAAGACTGAAAAGCCTAATTTAACACAATGCGTGAAGTTGTGGACATGCATTGCAGAGCTGGTACAAGGAACAGACTTGTGTCTAAAATATAATTTGTATTACATAAATGTATTTTTATGTTTCGGACATACAGTTGAAGTCAAAATTATTAGCCCCACTGAATTATTAGCTCCCTTGTTTATTTTTTTCCCTAATTTCCTAACTTTTTCAACACATTTCTAAACATAAATAGTTTTAATAACTCATTTCTAATAAATATTTTATTTTATCTTTGCCATGATGACAGTAAATAATATTTTACTAGATATTTTTCATAACACTAGTATTCAGCTTAAAGTGACATTTAAAGGCTTAACTAGGTTAACTAGGTTAACTAGGCAGGTTAGGGTAATTAGGCAAGTTATTGTATAACGATGGTTTGTTCTGTAAACTATTAAAAAATATAACTTAAAGTGGCTAATAATTTTGACCTTAAAATGGCTTTAAAAAAAATTAAAAACAGCTTTTATTCTAGCTGAAATAACAAATAATACTTTCTACAGAAGAAAAAATATTATCAGACACAAGTGAAAATTTCCTTCCTCTGCTAAACATCATTTGGAAAATATTTAAAACAGATAAAAAAAAATTAAAGGGGGGCTAATAATTCTGACTTCAACTGTAAATGTAATGCTTGTATTTGCACCAGCTCTGTGATGCACATCCAAAACTTTGTGTTCAGTCCATTATTGCACTGTATCAGTTCAGCTGAGGGAATGGAACCAACCTCGTGTCGTCAGATATTCCAAAATAGCTGCACCCTAGCTCTAAAAATGTAAACTATTGTAAAACATGCTCTTTTCTTTAATAATGGTTACATTAATCGAGTGCGTTTAATATATTTTCTCTAAACTGGAAATCAATTTACAAATTAATGTAAACATGACTGAGTGCTTCACTTCCACTTTAAAGGGACAGTTCACCCAAAAAATTTAATTCTGTCATCATTTACTCAACCTTCACTTGTTTCAATCCTGTTTAAGTTTCTTTCATCTGTTGAACTGAAAACAGAAAACCTATAACCACAATCCATACTTTTGTTATAATGGTTATAATTTATTTTTAACGGTTAAAGATTTTCAGCTTTAATCAAAATATAACGTTTTGCGCTCAACTAAAGAAAGAAAATCAAACAGGTTTGGAACATATTAGAGGTGGGTAAATGATGACAAACTTTAAATTTACTTTAAACCATGTTTATTTGTGAGGTGGTATTAACTAACTCACTACTCTGTAAAAAAAAGTATAATTTGGTGGACACTTTATAAATATTATTTTAATTGAACAACTATTAATTTTAAATGTATTACCCAAGCACTATGTTGCTTAATTTAATAATAAATATATTAATTGAATTAAATTCAAGTTTATTTTTATAGCGCTGGTGCAATGCGGCTTCGTTTTAAACTAACATACTGTAGTCATTTTGTTTAAGCCAGGTTTCAGTAAGACATTAAGGATTAGGATTATTAGAGCATTAAGATTGTTGTCTGTTCATTTACAATACACGCTTTAGGTGCAAGTGGCCTGACGTTTAGAAGACCGAACTTTAAAAAAAAAAAAAAGTATTTTCACTTATTTGCCATTTTTCTGGTTTGATTTTAATAGATTTTTTCTAGAACACATGGTAAATAAAATTTTTGATCTAATAATACGAGGAACAGACACAGTTTCTATGGAGTTAGCCAAATATGCATTACTGTGATTAAAGTGGGACGAGCAAGAGTTTATATGGCTAAAATTTGGATTTTCACGTACTAGTCAAAGCATCCTGAAGATGTTGTCCGACAGGAATTCAGCTCCAGTACTGCTCTGGTGCAGCCCATCAGCATGGGAAAGTCTAGGATGATCCCAGAAAAGATTCCAATTGTTAACAAAGAGCAGCTTTTGTTCTTCACACATTGTTAATAGCCATTCATTCAGAGCAAAAAGTCTGCTGAACCTTTCATGTCTACAGCAGTACGTAGAAAGCTGTCCAGAAATGATGATCTGCATTGCAAGTGAAGTGCATTGGACCGTTTCAACCTGGCTCCTAAAGTGGATCTGCTACCTGGATTTGATACAACAAACCTTACATTTCTAGTCCATATCTGTCACAATGATTTGCACCTAATGTGGATACATCAGAAATAAGCAGATGAGAAAATAAGTGAGTGATTTTAGCCCCTTAAAAGATTAAAAGTTTAATGTCATTAGTTCAGTGTTACCCAGCTGGATAATGATTATCAAATAATATTGTTTGTAAAATGAAGTATTTTTAAATTTATTTCCAATTCAGTTAGTTACTTGAAAAAATACTTACATTTGAGGTGACTCAAACGGCTGTTTGAGAGAGAATACTGAACAATTTCAGGGTTTATGTGGATGTTCTGAGAAGGAAAAAATGCAGACTTTATGTACGTTATTTGTGTGAATGAAAAAAAATGTATTGAAATACATAACTTAGACACAATTTGTCACACAGGTAACTGTTTAAGAAACGCAAATAATAACAAATGCATAATATCACTCACAAACAATATAAGGAAAGAATATTAGATAGCATCACGGCTAAATAAATCATATAAGCAACCCTGCTTAAGACACTTACTACACACTGAATGTGGAAGGGAAGACAATAAATAAATCAATATATTTGTGGTGTTATGTATTTTCTTTACATAATTAATGATATAAAAATAATAATAATATAAATATCCTAAGTAGTGAGTTTATTTGTGTGTGTGTGCATTGCTTGTGGTTCTTTTCTCTCTGCCTCTGTCTCCAAATAGGTTTCATCATACCGCACAGGTGCGGTGAATCAGGTGCCAGCATGGATGCTTGTTTGTGAAGACCATTTAAACTGGACTGGAACGTTGTTCAGAGAGTCTCCTCTCTCCCGGCTTGTGTTGTTTGTGTTGTGAAGCAGAAACTGTGTTGCATTTACTCGGCTAAACTGTTGCAATTTGAATGCTGAGTGTTGACTTTGAGATCTATACGGAGACACGTCTGCTAAGGAGGGTGCCTTTTTGTTTTATTACATTTTCCTCATGTTTTGTGGTTAGTAGAGAGTTAAGTAAATGTTATTTTATTTGTTTTTATTTCATGTGCAGGTAAGAGGGTACAAAACTTAGTTAACTGTTGAGTTTTTTTTATTATTTTGGAATTTACCTCCGTAAGCTTTTTATTGTCTCCTTTTTGAAGTATAACTGTCACGGTTCTGTCAGGGGGAAAAAAAAAACTCAGGAAGAATCAAGTGCAGGCAAAAAATTATTTATTACAGAGTTCTGCAGAGGGGATTAAACCAGACAAAAGATCAAAGCACAGGGTGCTGTAAATGCCAAAAAATAAGGCACCAAATCCTGGCAAAAATAAAACAAAAAGTCTAACAGAGGAGGGTGCAGTGATCCGAAGTCACCAGTCAAAAGCTCAAGTGAAAGTTCATGGGCAATACCCAAAGAGTCCAGCAGGGGGCGCATGGTGATCCAACTCGCCAGTCAATCACGGGTGAAGAAAACTAAGGACAATACTAAGTGCCTCCAGCAGGGGGCGCACGGTGGTCCAACTCGCCAGTCAATCACAGGCGAAGAAGAAAAACTAAGGACAATACTAAATGCCTCCAGCAGGGGGCGCACAGTGGTCCAACTTGATGGTCAAGGAGATAGCAGCGGCCGAACTACGAGAACCCAGCCGGGATGTAAGATGACCAGAGGGGGAGCGAGGAGATTGCTGGTGGGCGGAATAGAGGGGCTGAAGCGGGAAATGAGGAGGGATGCGTCTGCCACACCTAATAGCAGCAGGAGCGATCTGACAAAAGAAAAAGGAAAAGGTCCAAACCAAACAAATCAAACTGGCACTGGAGTCTAAGTGAAAACGAGACTGGACAGGACACGATCTAAGAGACCACAGCGTGAGAAGAACATACAATGATCAGGTACAAGACAATGAGTGTGAGAAGAATAAATAGGGAGACTAATAAGGATAAGACTAGAGACAGGTGGGAATAATGAAATGATAATGATCTGAGTAGATTGACGAGTGGGTGGGGTGAAGCGGCGGAGCACATGGCGAGCTGTCAAAACAATGCCATGTGCACCGAGAAAAACAAACACAAATTACTGTGACAACAACATGCAGGTGACAGACCATGACAATAACGTCAAATAAATTTGACTTTACGTTATTTCCTTGGTCATTCGTCTTTGTTGTTGTTCCTTATTAACAGGAGATGAGACTCCGGGCTCCTCGTTAATTTAGAGGAGTTCTAATTATTTTAATATTATTTATTGTTACAGGTTTGGCTTGCTGTGTGGAGCCGAGCAAGGTTAGATTTCGTAACAAATGGGGGCTCATCCATTCCTTTTTTGAATAATTGTTTGAGTGATTTATATTTTACTTGTGTAAATTATTGCCCCTAAAGTGAAAAACATTGATTGAATTTATTGTTTAGAAAGTACAGCTTTTATTTGTACTAAAAACTGTCCTTTTTGTGAGGGTGGGGTATAGTAGTTAGAAGGGTGAAAATAAAAGCTTTAAAATGGAAGATGTGAAGGCCTTTCTTAGTAATCCAACTGCTGAATCGCTGGACAAATTTATAAAGAAAGATCTGCTGCAAATAGCCGACGCTTTAAAAATCTCCGTAAATCAGAGCAAAAAGAAATATGTGATTTAAAAACGAACTTATTTCTAAAATGATAGCTCTTTGTATTTTGCCAGAGGAACCCCCGCTTGCTGAAATGGAGGAAGTTGAAGAACCGAGTGAAGGGTTGTCTGTATTGTCTGATCAGATGGTTGCATTAAAATTAAAGGAGTTAGAACTTGAGATTAAGCGGCAGGAGCACAAAAATCGCTTGCTGCATTTGAGAGCACTTTAATTTCTTAGTGTAACGAAGCAGGAAGAAACTGGTGAGCGTTCCCCTTTTCAAACTGTACAGTCTACGGCTAACTCTGATCAATTTGATCCTAGTCGGTTTATCCGTCTAGTTCCGCCGTTTAGATAAACGGAAGTTGATGCTTATTTAAAGCTTTTGAGCATGTGGCTGGAACATTAAAGTGGCCGAAAGACATGTGGGCACTTATGCTTCAAAGTAATTTGGTTGGTAAGGCTCAAGAAGTCTGTGCAGCGATGCCTATTGAGGGTTCTCTGAAATATGACTTAGTAAAAACTGCAGTACTCCGAGCAAATGAGCTCGTGCCGGAAGCTTATAGGCAGAAATTTCGGGGTTCTACTAAAACTGATAATCCAACTTTTCTTGAGTTTGCAAGAGACAAGAAGTCAATGTTTGAGAAATGGTGTACTGCGTCCAAAATTACCACCTTCAAGGGTTTGCAAGAGTTAATTCTTCTTGAGGACTTTTAAAACTGTCTACCACAAAGTTTAGTAGTGCTCCTTAATGAGCAAAAAGTATCATCTTTAGCGGAGGCCGCAGTCATGGCTGATGAGTATGTTAACTCATAAAAGTGTCTTTGTTATGTGCAGGCCGACACAGCTGAACTCCAGAGCACCTAAATCCCTCGCGCTTACAAACATTCAGAAGCCGGAGGAGCACACGAAAACTGCTCCAAAAAGTCCGGAGAGTGGTTTAAAACGCACGTGTTTCTACTGTCTTGAAGCTGACCATCTTATAGCAGATTGTAAGGCGTGGAAGCAGAAAAATGCATCCAAAATAGCACCTGAGGAGGGTGCCTTTTTGTTTTATTACATTTTCCTCATGTTTTGTGGTTAGTAGGGAGGTAAATGAATGTTATTTTATTTGTTTTTATTTCATGTGCAGGTAAGATGGTACAAAACTTGGTTAGCTGTTGAGTTTTGTTTGTTATTTTGGCATTTACCTCCGTAAGCTTTTTATTGTCTCCTTTTTGAAGTTTAACGTCAAATAAATTTGACTTTACGTTATTTCCTTGGTCATTCGTCTTTGTTGTTGTTCTTCCTTATTAACGGGAGATGAGACTCCAGGCTCCTCGTTAATTTAGAGGAGTTCTAATTATTTTAATTTAATATTATTTATTGTTACGGGTTTAGCTTGCTGTGTGGAGCCGAGCAAGGTTAGATTTCGTAACAGTGTAAAAAAGCCGTCTAATAAGCAGTATGAATGTATAACGTTATCTGTTTAATTTAAAATTAACGGTCGCTTGGTTTTCATGGGAGCTTCATGTTCAATGACAATAAAAATTTTTCGACATAAATCAATATTTTACATCAAATTTATATTTGTGTGAGGTAGACGTGTAATTTGAGTGATTATGTATATCCAGCCAATTGTTATTATCACAAAATAATAACGTTTACCCAATCTTGAACAACAGCAATCGCTTCGCGAGACTTTGCTAAAACAGGTTACACGACATAATGCGTGTAAGTGTAGATATTTGTGTGCAAATCGTATCTAATTTGTATATTTATTTTGCCAACTTACTCTCCTTCCGTGTGTTAGAGATGACAGCACTCACGAAATGGAGGAAAGGAGAAAATAAAAAGGAGATATATTATTGGTAAAAAGCGCTATTTGAAAAACGCTCCTGAGACCTGCACCTGCGCGTGTACAATGACTGGAGAGATCCAAGTGCGCGCGTCCGTGTCATGTTTATATTATTTTATTAGTTCCGGTTAATTTTTTATTTTTTTTTGGCAACACAATTAATGCCATTCCATTAATCCAAGAAACAGATGAAAACCATTTAATTCAGAAAAATAAAAATTTACAAAATACTGCATTCATTAGCATGTTATCTTTGTTCGTTTATCAAAACAAACTGGAGGAATACTTTTTATTAATAAACCAGAGCCCATTCCCTATATACTTAAGTTTAGTAATATCTTAAATATTTTTCATGAGTGGATTTTTGAAGAACTGTGTTATATAGTTCTATTTTTATAAAAAAATAACAATAATAATAATAATAATAGCTTAATATTTTTATTATTATTATTGTTAATATTATTTTTTGCAGCAGTTGTTTGTTGTTGTTGTTGTTGTTGTTGTTATTATTGTTTTAAATGTCAAAATTCAAGGGTCTAATGAGGTTGAGTGACAGAATTTCATTAGTCCCCTATAATAATTATCATTTTCATAATTGTACATGCCTGTGCATGTTTTTGTCTTTTTTTCTCTGTTGTGGCTCATTTGTATTTTATCCTCCAAAATTACTTTAAATTTTACTTTTTTTTCACAATTTCCCAGTCAGTCTCCTAACTGCAATCAAGTTAACATTTAGACTCTTATCAATGATATTCTTATGTGTTCACAATGAGTGCCACACAAAAAAGAAAAACACACACCAAATTTCATATCGTTCTAAAAGCACAAATAACTAAGTAAATATTAAGTAAATGAACATTCATCTAATTTTCTGGTCTCCACAGTTGTCTTATGACAAAAAAAAATCTCTTGGTTCCTTTTAAGTGAACCTTCTCCAGAAGAGAAGGAAAGCACCAGGGCCAGATGGCGTCTCACCAGCCTGTCTGAGAACCTGCGCTGACCAGCTGGCTCCCATTTTCTCACATATCTTCAATAGATCACTGGAACAGCGCAAAGTTCCATCCTGCTTTAAGCGCTCTACTATCATCCCAATTCCGAAGAAGCCAAAGATCACAGGACTCAATGACTACAGACCTGTGGCCTTAACATCTGTGGCCATGAAGTCATTCAAAAGACTGGTGCTAGCATATCTGAAGGACATCACTGGACCCCTGCTGGACCCCTGCAGTTCGCCTATAGAGCAAACCGGTCTGTGGATGATGCAGTCAACATGGGACTGCATTATACCCTACAACATCTGGACAAACCAGGGAATTACACAAGGAATCTGTTTGTGGACTTCAGTTCTGCCTTTAACACCATCGTCTCATCACTGCTTGAGTACAAACTGGCCCAGCTCTCTGTTCCTAGCTCTGTCTGTCAATGGATCACCAGCTTTCTGACAGATAGACAACAGCTAGTCAGAATGGGCAAAATCACATCCGACAGCCATACCATCAGCACTGGTGCCCCCCAGGGATGTGTTCTCTCCCCACTGCTCTTCTCCCTGTACACCAACGACTGCACTGCAAAAGACCCCTCCATCAAACTCATTAAGTTTGCAGACGACACTACTGTCATCGGCCTCATCCAGAACGATGATGAGTCTGCATACAGACAGGAGGTGGAGCGGCTGGCGTTATGGTGCAGATACAACAACCTGGAGCTGAACACGCTCAAAACACTGTAGATGATAGTGGACTTTAGGAGAAACTCCCCTGCACTCCCCCCACTCACCATCATGAACAGCACTGTGGCTGCAGTAGAGTCATTCAGGTTCCTGGGCACCACCATCTCTCAGGATCTGAAGTGGGACACTCACATAGACTCTATTGTGAAGAAAGCCCAGCAGAGACTGTACTTCCTTCGTCAACTGAGGAAGTTCAACCTCCCACAGGAGCTGCTCGTACAGTTCTACTCAGCTGTCATCCAATCCATCCTCTGCTCTTCAATCACCGTCTGGTTCGGCTCAGCTGCCAAAACCGACCTCCGTAGACTACAGCGAATAGTCCGGACTGCTGAACGAATCACTGGCACTACCCTTCTTACACTTCAAGAATTGTACTCTTCCAGAGTGAGTAAAAGGGCTCGTAAAATCACTCTGGACGCCTCACACCCAGCACACTACCTGTTCGAACTGTTATCGTCTGGTCGGCGCTTCAGAGCACCAAGCACAAAAACAGCCAGACACAGGAAAAGTTTCTTTCCTCAGGCTGTCTACCTTATGAACAGTTAAATATTCCCCTACTGTGCAATAAATATGTGCAATACTTTCTCATACGCACTTGTACACAGCACCTTATATCAATATACAATGCAATTCTCTCTACACTTGCACTTGTACACAGCACCTTATAACCTGTATATTTATAACAATCTGTACATACAACTCAACATCCAGGTTTCTTGACTAACCGCATCTGTTTAATGTTTATCGTTTTTATTTTTTATTTTTTTCATATTTATTTTGTGTTGTCACTTTATGTACACTGGAAGCCTCTGTAGCCAAAACAAATTCCTTGTGTTTGTGTGAAGCACACTTGGCAATAAATCTGATTCTTATTCTGAAGTGTTAGCTTTTAGAAGAGAGGTCCACCAGAAACCATTATAAAAGTTTATAGATTTTTTTTAGTAACTCTTTTGAAATTCGAGTTCCTCCAATAACTTTCAAAGTGCTTCAAGGTCTTTGTGTAAGGAAACAGTGACTCCAGAACCTCAGTATTGACAAAAAGTGCTTGTAGGATCCCAGTTACTGCAAAAGGGTCCTGCAAGTACTGCAAAGACTGTCAGTGGTTCCTCAAGGAACCCCTTTTTGAAAAAAAGAGCTTTGAGGCACTTAAAATATATTTCGAAGTTCCTTGAATACTCAACTGGGTACTTGAAGCACCTTTACTTTTTACAGTGTGCATGGAAGAGAAACTTGGAAAAGGCAAATGTAAATACATTGTGAACATGAATTGTGAACAGCGTGCATTTTGTTTTATTTCAAGTGTGAATGCTTAATTGTTGTCATTGTGAGTTAAAGTGGATAGAAAGAATGCAGATATCTAGTTGGCTGTATATAAGCGTATTTGGTTCAATTAAATGTAATTTAAAATTGCGAAATTTCAGTAATTGTGAAAATGTAAGAAGTTTAGTGATGCGAGTGAAATTCGATCGAAAAAGAGGATATTTTTTGGTTAATTGTGTATGTTGTGTAAATGCGACACACAGGTGTTCATCAGTGTGTGTGTAAAATATGCTGTGAAATATAAGTAAAAGTGTACAAAATTGGAGGATTAGTTTTATTGAGAATGTGAGCAATACATTAAACGTCCCGAAACAAAATAAAAAAATAAATGGGACGAAGTGGTAAATCAATTAATGATTGAAATTAAGAAAAAGAAAAAACAAAAAAGAAAATTAGGGAAAGTTTATACAATGCTTAAATATTGAAGTGGCTGAGTATTTGATTGAAAAGAACAAATTTAATTGATTTAAAATTCACTACAATCTGGAGAAACTGAGAATTCTAGTCTAACAAACAAGTAAAAGAACATTGCAAAAAGGGGGCCACAAAAATCAGTCGTAATTTTTAATGCGGCATGATTTGGCATTTGTTGGAACAGCTGTAGAACGACAGATGAGGAGCAAGAAAGAGGAAGTGCTCAGGCAAACAGGCTTAAGCTGCGGTCACACTGGGCTTTTCCTCCCAAAGACTTCCATTCATACGCACGCGAATGCGTCAGACCAGAAACGCAAGGTCATGCGTTAAGTTTCGCAGTTCGCTGCGGTGCAAAGTTCAAGCTTGGTGAACTCTGACCTGTGAAATCGTATCGCTTGACTGCGTGAGACCATCGAGGATCAAAACAGGACCTCTCTGGACAGAAATGTTTAATCCCGCCCCTTTTCGCAGCGCCGCACGACAGAATTTCGCACACACAAAGCCCAGTGTGACCGTAGCTTTAGACAGACACAAAAAAGGAAGTTAATTGGAGCCATGCCTTTTTATGAGGAAGTAAAAAAAAAATTATTGGTACAACAAACCCTCATTTGGTGGATGGTAGGCCTTTCCAGCCAGCTTTTGAAAACGACCAAGTCCAGTTGGGGCACCAGTGCCACAGTTGATTGAGTGAGAATTAGCATGGCTAGTGTCGACGCTCACCGGTGTAGTTGATTAGACCCAGGCCTCAGCCCGCCAAGCCATGCCCGACGGGAGACCCCTTTTCCGGGACGTCCCGCGCCTGGAGATGCGTGTCCGGCGCTGATTGTCTCTGACCTGCCATCAAGAATTCGGGGAAGGCGAAAAAATGTGGACTTAGGTTTTGGCGGCTTTGCGTTTTGAAGGAACCAGGGGGTCAATGGCGAGGCTGGCTGCTTGCAAAAGTGCCCCGATACTGGCCAGCGCCCATGGCATTGGGGTCCCGCCGCAACCAAGCGGTTCAGTCATTAAAAGCTTGCCCAGAAACCAGTGCCCTGATCCCGGCCAGCGCCGTTGGCATTGGGGTCTGGGGGTCCCGCCTCAACCAAGCGGTTCAGTCATTAAAGGCTTGCCCAGAGATAGTGCCCCGATCCCAGACGAGCTGTGACCTGGGAGTTCCGCCTCAACCAAGTGGTTCAGTCATCAAAAGCTTGCCCAGAAACAGTGCCCTGATCCCGGCCAGCGCCGTTGGCATTGGGGGCCTGGGGGTCCCGCCTCAACCAAGCGGTTCAGTCATTAAAGGCTTGCTTAAAGATAGTGCCCCGATTCAGGCCAGCGCTGTTGGCCTTGGGGGCTGGGGGTCCCGCCTCAACCAAGCGGTTTAGACATTGAAGGCTTGCTCAAAGACAGTGCCCCGATCCTGGCTAGCGCTGTTGGCCTTGGGGGGTGGCGAACATCCGTCACTGGAGGAAGGCAAACACAAAACCCCCATATTGAATGCCCCTGAAACTACGTGCTGCTGGTGCACCCCCACCCACCTCAACAAATTGAGCACTGCCTCGGGTGGTGGAACTGGGAAAGGCTGGTGCACCCGAGCTATCTACACAATACGTCAAGGTGGTGGTGCGGGTGGTACCCCACATCCAGATGGGTCACCAACGGCACATCTGCCTAGCGAGTGCCACTGACTTAAGTCAATGTTCCTGGCTTAAGTGTGGGGTGCTCTGGCACTGCTGGTGAGCAGGTGTCAAACAAAAAGACCCTTTGGGTCTGGTGCTTGCCCCGGAAAGGGTGTGGTCCCTCGGGGACAGGGGGTGGCAGTGGTGGCAGTGGATGTCAGGGGCTCCAGCCTCTCTAACGTGGGCGCCTGCCCCCCGGACAGGGTGTGGGCCCTCGGGGACAGGGGGTGGCAGTGGTGGCCCTGGAAGTTAGGGGCTCCAGCCCCTCTAACGTGGGCGCCTGCCTCCGGGACAGGGTGTGGGCCCTCGGGGACAGGGGGTGGCAGTGGTGGCCCTGGATGTCAGGGGCTCCAGCCCCCGGAAAGGGTGTAGGCCCTCGGGGAGAGGGGGTGGCAGTGGTGGCCCTGGAAGTTAGGGGCTCCAGCCCCTCTAACGTGGGCGCCTGCCCCTGGGACAGGGTGTGGGCCCTCGGGGACAGGGGGTGGCAGTGGTGGCCCTGGAGGTCAGCATCAGCATTTGGGATGATGGTTGGTCTTTCCAGCGAGCTTTTGAAACCACAAGTCCATTTGGTGATTGATGGGTATTTCTAAGGGCCATGAGGAAGATGTATGGTCTCCGGAACGGCCGATGGCGACGGGTTGGCGACGCTCACCGGTGTAGTTGATTAGACCCAGGCCCCAGCCCGCCAAGTCATGCCCGACAGGAGACCCCTTTTCCGGGACGTCCCGCGCCTGGAGGTGCGTGTCCGGCGCTGATTGTCCTCTCATCAAGAATTCGGGGAAGGTGAAGAAATGTGGACTTAGGTTCTGACGGTTTCGCGGCTGGGAAAAAGTGGACAGGTTTTGACCGTTTCGCGCCTGGACCAAGTACGCTGATCGATAGGAGCTTGTTTGACGCCCCATATGGGTGTGGTTGGTTCCTCCCTGCCTCGGGCATGCTTTGAGGGAGGCGTGGGGGGGTGTCCCTCTGCACACAACCCCCCCAACCACCACCCCCCCCTTTCCCGCCTCTGTCTGTGGGAGAAAAAACTCAAATGGCCTGTCTGGTTTTGACCAAGAGCATGTCCGCCGCTCTGCTCGCCAGCCCGCCCACCTGACCCCCTGTGCTTTGTACCCCCCCCCCCCCCCTGCTGATTCTCAGTCCGCGCCCCCCTTGCCCTGGACAAGGGCTGGGGGTGGTTGGTTGGCTCGGTAGAGTCTCCAGCGTGGTGAATCGAGCCCAGGGGCCGCGTGGGGTATGGGCTGGTGCCGGATCCAGCCCCTGTGTGTGCGTGACCACTGCTGCATCTCCCGCCCGTCTGCAAGCCCGCCCACCCCTTCGGGTTTATCCTTGCCGGCCCTCGGCGGTCCCCCCTGCCCCACCAGCCCCCTCCCCCTCTCCCCCGGAGGTATGTGGGGGTGGGTGGTGGTGGCGGAGGCTGGCCGCTAGTAGTCTCTGGCGAGGTGAAACAAGCTGGGGTCAGTGGTGTCCGGGCTTACGGTCTGGCACCCCCTTTTTGATGGTTGCGGTTCATGTGGTGAGCCCCGGAAAAGATGCGTGTTCAATGGGGTTCTACAAAACCGCTTTGAAAGTGGGAAAAAGCCGTGTATAAAGCCCCCGCGGCTGGCGCAGTCCAAGCTGCCCAAACGGTGCGTGTTCGGCGGGGCTCATGCCATCCCTTTGTGGGAGCAGAAAAGAGAACTATAAAAAGCGTATGCAAAAGGCCCCTGCGGCTGGCGCAGTCCAAGCTCCCCAAAACGGTGCGTGTTTCGGCGGGGCTCATGCCCATCCCTTTGTGTGGGAAAAGGGAATAATCAAAAAGCAGCGCAAAAAAAAGACCCCGCTGCTGGCACAGCAAAGCTGCCTGAAACGGTGCTATGTTCCCGGGACAAAAATCCACCAAAAGTCGTAACAAGTGCTTCCAAATATACGTTGGACCAAAGAGATCTCGTAGGTATTGTCTTCCCCTTTAAGAGGGGGAGGGGTGACCAGCGTCAATGACGCGGAAGTGGACGCCTCCTCCGCCATCTTTTAAACCGCTCCACGTGGCGTGTGGGTCTCTCTCCCTCCAGCCTTGGTCTTAGATGGTCATGGCCGAATGTGCACTCTGCTTCAACGTCTACAGCCGCCTCTCACCGCACCTGTCCGCGGTCTACAAGGTGTCAAACGCGGACGAGAAGAAGCTTTTGATGGCGCTCGTCGTTGGCCGCGTGGACACGCGGAAGACTGCGTGCCCGGTGCCCGGCTGTCAAAGGACGCCGGCCCGCCTAGACAGAAACCTGAAGCAGCATGCCGAGCTCTCCGTCTCGGCTAGGAAAGAGGCCATGGGGCGAGCGAAGCGTCGGAAAGTGGCTCGAGAGTTGCGGTGGTTGCAGTCCACTCAACCGACGGTACCCGTGGTGTCTCGGCTGGCGTCGTCCTCTGAAGAGGAATGGAAACCAGACGGCCCGGAAGCCGAGCGTCCCTGCGCCGACCCCCGCTGCAGGCTCGCAACGGAGCACATACAGGCCCAGCTCTCAGAGCTCCGCAAGCAGGTGGACAAGGTGAAGTCCACCCAGCTCGAATACACCCGCCGCTATCGAGAGTTGAGGAGGGGGGAAGAGGGGAGGAAGAGCAGGCGGGCAAGGTCGTGTCCTGCACCGCCGGCACCATCCCCCGACCCCGCCCCCGGGCGAGGGGCAGCCCCCGAGCGAGGGGCGGCCTGAGGTCTCCGGACGGCCTCCGGGCCTGTGGAAGCCTACGATCCAACAAAGTACCCGTACCCGGACCACACCCGTGCCTTGAGTTGAGTATGGTTATGGCACTTTTCTGTTGGGCTGGTGATGGGGGTATGTCATCTAGGCTGACTTTTGACTTTTGCCCCTGTTCTGCAGACTTGCTTTTGGAAGAATTCGAGGGTTTCCAATTGGGGAGCGAGCCCACCGCCCGTCTGCGGAACAACGTCGCCTCCAAACTGGCGAGGGTCAAGGCCTTCCTAGGCTTCATGGCGAAAGGCCACGCGGACCCAGAAACCTTGTCCTTCCTCAACCAACCGGCACGCATCCGAGCCTGGTCTGCTCTGCTAGGCCAAACGGGCATGGCTGAGCCCACGAGGCAGCACTACCTGAAAAACGTCCTGCAGTTCCTAGATTATCTCTCCGAAACCCCGCCGGCCTCCTGCCGCCTCTCCAGTACCACCCTGGTGCTGGTTCGCAGGGAGCTTCGAGCTCTCATTCACGGCATACGCCGCCGCGTCGTGGTACATACACGAGGTAAGAACCACGTAGGCGAAAGAAGGCAGACTCATCTCCAAAGCCACCCAGCTACGCTGTCATCGGACGGCTGGGAGAAAAATACCTGCCCTTCTAGGTGAGTGTTTGGTCCCGCCGGTCTGCGTTTCCACCACCATTTTCACTGTTTTGAGCAGTTTTTATCACTTGCTGTTTTTGGCCTTAGAAAGCTGAAATAAGCTGATTCCTGCAATGCAGAATTTGTCATTTTGCAAACTCTCTCGTTTCACTCAGTATACACTTGCAACTTGTTACAACATGTTTAATACTGCATATTATGTTGTTAAAAACAAAAAGAATGATCATTTTCACAGTTTTGAGCAGTTTTTATCACTTGCTGTTTTTGGCCTTAGAAAGCTGAAATAAGCTGATTCCTGCAATGCAGAATTTGTCATTTTGCAAACTCTCTCATTTCACTCAGTATCACTTGCAACTTGTTACAACATGTTTAATACTGCATATTATGTTGTTAAAAACAAAAAGAATGATCATTTTCACTGTTTTGAGCAGTTTTTATCACTTGCTGTTTTTGGCCTTAGAAAGCTGAAATAAGCTGATTCCTGCTATGCAGAAATAGGCTGTTCTGCAAACTCTCTCATTTCACTCAGTATTCACTTGCAACTTGTTACAACATGTTTAATACTGCATATTATGTTGTTAAAACAAAAAGAATGATCATTTTCACAGTTTTGAGCAGTTTTTATCACTTGCTGTTTTTGGCTTTAGAAAGCTGAAATAAGCTGATTCCTGCTATGCAGAAATAGGCTGTTCTGCAAACTCTCTCATTTCACTCAGTATTCACTTGCAACTTGTTACAACATGTTTAATACTGCATATTATGTTGTTAAAAACAAAAAGATTGATCATTTTCACTGTTTTGAGCAGTTTTTATCACTTGCTGTTTTTGGCCTTAGAAAGCTGAAATAAGCTGATTCCTGCAATGCAGAAATAGGCTGTTCTGCAAACTCTCTCATTTTTACACAGATTTCACTTGCAAATTGTTAAAACATGTTTAATACTGCATATTATGTTGTTAAAAACAAAAAGATTTGTCATTTTCACTGTTTTGAGCAGTTTTTATCACTTGCTGTTTTTGGCCTTAGAAAGCTGAAATAAGCTGATTCCTGCAGAATAGGCTGTTCTGCAAACTCTCTCATTTTACTCAGTATTCACTTGAAACTTGTTAAAACATGTTTAATACTGCATATTATGTTGTTAAAAACAAAAAGAATGATCATTTTCACTGTTTTGAGCAGTTTTTATCACTTGCTGTTTTTGGCCTTAGAAAGCTGAAATAAGCTGATTCCTGCACTGCAGAATTTGTCATTTTGCAAACTCTCTCGTTTCACTCAGTATACACTTGCAACTTGTTACAACATGTTTAAAACTGCATATTATGTTGTTAAAAAAAAGAATGATCATTTTCACAGTTTTGAGCAGTTTTTATCACTTGTTGTTTTTGGCTTTAGAAAGCTGAAATAAGCTGATTCCTGCAATTCAGAAATAGGCTGTTCTGCAAACTCTCTCATTTCACTCAGAATTCACTTGCAACTTGTTACAACATGTTTAATACTGCATATTATGTTGTTAAAAACAAAAAGAATGATCATTTTCACTGTTTTGAGCAGTTTTTATCACTTGCTGTTTTTGGCCTTAGAAAGCTGAAATAAGCTGATTCCTGCAATGCAGAATTTGTCATTTTGCAAACTCTCTCATTTCACTCAGTATTCACTTGCAACTTGTTACAACATGTTTAATACTGCATATTATGTTGTTAAAAACAAAAAGAATGATCATTTTCACTGTTTTGAGCAGTTTTTATCACTTGCTGTTTTTGGCCTTAGAAAGCTGAAATAAGCTGATTCCTGCAATGCAGAATTAGTCATTTCTGCAAACTCTCTCATTTCACTCAGTATTCACTTGCAACTTGTTACAACATGTTTAATACTGCATATTATGTTGTTAAAAACAAAAAGAATGATCATTTTCACTGTTTTGAGCAGTTTTTATCACTTGCTGTTTTTGGCCTTAGAAAGCTGAAATAAGCTGATTCCTGCTATGCAGAAATAGGCTGTTCTGCAAACTCTCTCATTTCACTCAGTATTCACTTGCAACTTGTTACAACATGTTTAATACTGCATATTATGTTGTTAAAACAAAAAGAATGATCATTTTCACAGTTTTGAGCAGTTTTTATTACTTGCTGTTTTTGGCTTTAGAAAGCTGAAATAAGCTGATTCCTGCTATGCAGAAATAGGCTGTTCTGCAAACTCTCTCATTTCACTCAGTATTCACTTGCAACTTGTTACAACATGTTTAATACTGCATATTATGTTGTTAAAACAAAAAGAATGATCATTTTCACTGTTTTGAGCAGTTTTTATCACTTGCTGTTTTTGGCCTTAGAAAGCTGAAATAAGCTGATTCCTGCAATGCAGAAATAGGCTGTTCTGCAAACTCTCTCATTTCACTCAGTATTCACTTGCAACTTGTTACAACATGTTTAATACTGCATATTATGTTGTTAAAAACAAAAAGAATGATCATTTTCACATGTTTTGAGCAGTTTTTATCACTTGCTGTTTTTGGCCTTAGAAAGCTGAAATAAGCTGATTCCTGCAATGCAGAAATAGGCTGTTCTGCAAACTCTCTCATTTCACTCAGTATTCACTTGCAACTTGTTAAAACATGTTTAATACTGCATATTATGTTGTTAAAAACAAAAAGAATGATCATTTTCACTGTTTTGAGCAGTTTTTATCACTTGCTGTTTTTGGCCTTAGAAAGCTGAAATAAGCTGATTCCTGCAATGCAGAATTTGTCATTTTGCAAACTCTCTCATTTCACTCAGTATTCACTTGCAACTTGTTACAACATGTTTAATACTGCATATTATGTTGTTAAAAACAAAAAGAATGATCATTTTCACATGTTTTGAGCAGTTTTTATCACTTGCTGTTTTTGGCCTTAGAAAGCTGAAATAAGCTGATTCCTGCAATGCAGAATAGTCTGTTCTGCAAACTCTCTCATTTCACTCAGTATTCACTTGCAACTTGTTACAACATGTTTAATACTGCATATTATGTTGTTAAAAACAAAAAGAATGATCATTTTCACTGTTTTGAGCAGTTTTTATCACTTGCTGTTTTTGGCCTTAGAAAGCTGAAATAAGCTGATTCCTGCTATGCAGAAATAGGCTGTTCTGCAAACTCTCTCATTTCACTCAGTATTCACTTGCAACTTGTTACAACATGTTTAATACTGCATATTATGTTGTTAAAACAAAAGAATGATCATTTTCACATGTTTTGAGCAGTTTTTATCACTTGCTGTTTTTGGCTTTAGAAAGCTGAAATAAGCTGATTCCTGCTATGCAGAAATAGGCTGTTCTGCAAACTCTCTCATTTCACTCAGTATTCACTTGCAACTTGTTACAACATGTTTAATACTGCATATTATGTTGTTAAAAACAAAAAGAATGATCATTTTCACTGTTTTGAGCAGTTTTTATCACTTGCTGTTTTTGGCCTTAGAAAGCTGAAATAAGCTGATTCCTGCAATGCAGAAATAGGCTGTTCTGCAAACTCTCTCATTTCACTCAGTATTCACTTGCAACTTGTTACAACATGTTTAATACTGCATATTATGTTGTTAAAAACAAAAAGAATGATCATTTTCACTGTTTTGAGCAGTTTTTATCACTTGCTGTTTTTGGCCTTAGAAAGCTGAAATAAGCTGATTCCTGCATGCAGAAATAGGCTGTTCTGCAAACTCTCTCATTTCACTCAGTATTCACTTGCAACTTGTTAAAACATGTTTAATACTGCATATTATGTTGTTAAAAACAAAAAGAATGATCATTTTCACTGTTTTGAGCAGTTTTTATCACTTGCTGTTTTTGGCCTTAGAAAGCTGAAATAAGCTGATTCCTGCAATGCAGAATTTGTCATTTTGCAAACTCTCTCGTTTCACTCAGTATACACTTGCAACTTGTTACAACATGTTTAATACTGCATATTATGTTGTTAAAAACAAAAGAATGATCATTTTCACAGTTTTGAGCAGTTTTTATCACTTGCTGTTTTTGGCCTTAGAAAGCTGAAATAAGCTGATTCCTGCAATGCAGAAATAGGCTGTTCTGCAAACTCTCTCATTTCACTCAGTAATTCACTTGCAACTTGTTACAACATGTTTAATACTGCATATTATGTTGTTAAAAACAAAAAGAATGATCATTTTCACTGTTTTGAGCAGTTTTTATCACTTGCTGTTTTTGGCCTTAGAAAGCTGAAATAAGCTGATTCCTGCAATGCAGAATTTGTCATTTTGCAAACTCTCTCGTTTCACTCAGTATACACTTGCAACTTGTTACAACATGTTTAATACTGCATATTATGTTGTTAAAACAAAAAGAATGATCATTTTCACAGTTTTGAGCAGTTTTTATTACTTGCTGTTTTTGGCTTTAGAAAGCTGAAATAAGCTGATTCCTGCTATGCAGAAATAGGCTGTTCTGCAAACTCTCTCATTTCACTCAGTATTCACTTGCAACTTGTTACAACATGTTTAATACTGCATATTATGTTGTTAAAAACAAAAAGAATGATCATTTTCACAGTTTTGAGCAGTTTTTATTACTTGCTGTTTTTGGCCTTAGAAAGCTGAAATAAGCTGATTCCTGCTATGCAGAAATAGGCTGTTCTGCAAACTCTCTCATTTCACTCAGTATTCACTTGCAACTTGTTACAACATGTTTAATACTGCATATTATGTTGTTAAAACAAAAGAATGATCATTTTCACTGTTTTGAGCAGTTTTTATCACTTGTTGTTTTTGGCCTTAGAAAGCTGAAATAAGCTGATTCCTGCAATGCAGAAATAGGCTGTTCTGCAAACTCTCTCATTTCACTCAGTATTCACTTGCAACTTGTTACAACATGTTTAATACTGCATATTATGTTGTTAAAAACAAAAAGAATTGATCATTTTCACTGTTTTGAGCAGTTTTTATCACTTGCTGTTTTTGGCCTTAGAAAGCTGAAATAAGCTGATTCCTGCTATGCAGAAATAGGCTGTTCTGCAAACTCTCTCATTTTACTTAGTATTCACTTGCAACTTGTTAAAACATGTTTAATACTGCATATTATGTTGTTAAAAACAAAAAGAATGATCATTTTCACTGTTTTGAGCAGTTTTTATCACTTGCTGTTTTTGGCCTTAGAAAGCTGAAATAAGCTGATTCCTGCACTGCAGAATTTGTCATTTTGCAAACTCTCTCGTTTCACTCAGTATACACTTGCAACTTGTTACAACATGTTTAAACTGCATATTATGTTGTTAAAACAAAAGAATGATCATTTTCACAGTTTTGAGCAGTTTTTATCACTTGCTGTTTTTGGCTTTAGAAAGCTGAAATAAGCTGATTCCTGCAATTCAGAAATAGGCTGTTCTGCAAACTCTCTCATTTCACTCAGAATTCACTTGCAACTTGTTACAACATGTTTAATACTGCATATTATGTTGTTAAAAACAAAAAGAATGATCATTTTCACTGTTTTGAGCAGTTTTTATCACTTGCTGTTTTTGGCCTTAGAAAGCTGAAATAAGCTGATTCCTGCAATGCAGAATAGGCTGTTCTGCAAACTCTCTCATTTCACTCAGTATTCACTTGCAACTTGTTACAACATGTTTAATACTGCATATTATGTTGTTAAAAACAAAAAGAATGATCATTTTCACTGTTTTGAGCAGTTTTTATCACTTGCTGTTTTTGGCCTTAGAAAGCTGAAATAAGCTGATTCCTGCAATGCAGAATTTGTCATTTTGCAAACTCTCTCGTTTCACTCAGTATACACTTGCAACTTGTTACAACATGTTTAATACTGCATATTATGTTGTTAAAAACAAAAAGAATGATCATTTTCACAGTTTTGAGCAGTTTTTATTCACTTGCTGTTTTTGGCCTTAGAAAGCTGAAATAAGCTGATTCCTGCAATGCAGAAATAGGCTGTTCTGCAAACTCTCTCATTTCACTCAGTATTCACTTGCAACTTGTTACAACATGTTTAATACTGCATATTATGTTGTTAAAAACAAAAAGAATGATCATTTTCACTGTTTTGAGCAGTTTTTATCACTTGCTGTTTTTGGCCTTAGAAAGCTGAAATAAGCTGATTCCTGCTATGCAGAAATAGGCTGTTCTGCAAACTCTCTCATTTCACTCAGTATTCACTTGCAACTTGTTACAACATGTTTAATACTGCATATTATGTTGTTAAAACAAAAAGAATGATCATTTTCACAGTTTTGAGCAGTTTTTATTCACTTGCTGTTTTTGGCTTTAGAAAGCTGAAATAAGCTGATTCCTGCTATGCAGAAATAGGCTGTTCTGCAAACTCTCTCATTTCACTCAGTATTCACTTGCAACTTGTTACAACATGTTTAATACTGCATATTATGTTGTTAAAACAAAAAGAATGATCATTTTCACTGTTTTGAGCAGTTTTTATCACTTGCTGTTTTTGGCCTTAGAAAGCTGAAATAAGCTGATTCCTGCAATGCAGAAATAGGCTGTTCTGCAAACTCTCTCATTTCACTCAGTATTCACTTGCAACTTGTTAAAACATGTTTAATACTGCATATTATGTTGTTAAAAACAAAAAGATTGATCATTTTCACTGTTTTGAGCAGTTTTTATCACTTGCTGTTTTTGGCCTTAGAAAGCTGAAATAAGCTGATTCCTGCATGCAGAAATAGGCTGTTCTGCAAACTCTCTCATTTACTCAGTATTCACTTGCAACTTGTTAAAACATGTTTAATACTGCATATTATGTTGTTAAAAACAAAAAGAATGATCATTTTCACTGTTTTGAGCAGTTTTTATCACTTGCTGTTTTTGGCCTTAGAAAGCTGAAATAAGCTGATTCCTGCACTGCAGAATTTGTCATTTTGCAAACTCTCTCGTTTCACTCAGTATACACTTGCAACTTGTTACAACATGTTTAAACTGCATATTATGTTGTTAAAAAAAAGAATGATCATTTTCACAGTTTTGAGCAGTTTTTATCACTTTTTTGTTTTTGGCTTTAGAAAGCTGAAATAAGCTGATTCCTGCAATTCAGAAATAGGCTGTTCTGCAAACTCTCTCATTTCACTCAGAATTCACTTGCAACTTGTTACAACATGTTTAATACTGCATATTATGTTGTTAAAAACAAAAAGAATGATCATTTTCACTGTTTTGAGCAGTTTTTATCACTTGCTGTTTTTGGCCTTAGAAAGCTGAAATAAGCTGATTCCTGCAATGCAGAATTAGGCATGTTCTGCAAACTCTCTCATTTCACTCAGTATTCACTTGCAACTTGTTACAACATGTTTAATACTGCATATTATGTTGTTAAAAACAAAAAGAATGATCATTTTCACTGTTTTGAGCAGTTTTTATCACTTGCTGTTTTTGGCCTTAGAAAGCTGAAATAAGCTGATTCCTGCAATGCAGAATTTGTCATTTTGCAAACTCTCTCGTTTCACTCAGTATACACTTGCAACTTGTTACAACATGTTTAATACTGCATATTATGTTGTTAAAAACAAAAAGAATGATCATTTTCACAGTTTTGAGCAGTTTTTATCACTTGCTGTTTTTGGCCTTAGAAAGCTGAAATAAGCTGATTCCTGCAATGCAGAAATAGGCTGTTCTGCAAACTCTCTCATTTCACTCAGTATTCACTTGCAACTTGTTACAACATGTTTAATACTGCATATTATGTTGTTAAAAACAAAAAGAATGATCATTTTCACTGTTTTGAGCAGTTTTTATCACTTGCTGTTTTTGGCCTTAGAAAGCTGAAATAAGCTGATTCCTGCAATGCAGAATTGTCATTTTGCAAACTCTCTCATTTCACTCAGTATTCACTTGCAACTTGTTACAACATGTTTAATACTGCATATTATGTTGTTAAAAACAAAAAGAATGATCATTTTCACTGTTTTGAGCAGTTTTTATCACTTGCTGTTTTTGGCCTTAGAAAGCTGAAATAAGCTGATTCCTGCAATGCAGAAATAGGCTGTTCTGCAAACTCTCTCATTTCACTCAGTATTCACTTGCAACTTGTTACAACATGTTTAATACTGCATATTATGTTGTTAAAAACAAAAAGAATGATCATTTTCACTGTTTTGAGCAGTTTTTATCACTTGCTGTTTTTGGCCTTAGAAAGCTGAAATAAGCTGATTCCTGCAATGCAGAAATAGGCTGTTCTGCAAACTCTCTCATTTCACTCAGTATTCACTTGCAACTTGTTACAACATGTTTAATACTGCATATTATGTTGTTAAAAACAAAAAGAATGATCATTTTCACTGTTTTGAGCAGTTTTTATCACTTGCTGTTTTTGGCCTTAGAAAGCTGAATTAATCTGATTCCTGCAATGCAGAATTAGGCTGTTCTGTAAACACTCTCATTTCACTCAGTCTTCACTTGCAACTTGTTACAACATGTTTAATAATGCATATTATGTTGTTAAAAACAAAAAGAATGATACTTTTCACTGTTTTGAGCAGTTTTTATCACTTGCTGTTTTTGGCCTTAGAAAGCTGAAATAAGCTGATTCCTGCAATGCAGAAATTAGGCATGTTCTGCAAACTCTCTCATTTCACTCAGTATTCACTTGCAACTTGTTACAACATGTTTAATACTGCATATTATGTTGTTAAAAACAAAAACATGATCATTTTCACTGTTTTGAGCAGTTTTTATCACTTGCTGTTTTTGGCCTTAGAAAGCTGAAATAAGCTGATTCCTGCAATGCAGAAATAGGCTGTTCCCCTTCGGATGGGGAACTCCAATGCTATGTGGAAACTTCCACTATGGGGATTTCGTCAGAATCCAATCATCTGAAAGAGTATAAAAACGGGCCAATGAAATGCCAATGAGTTGGCAGCGTCAGCGTGCACAGCTGGCGTCAATGACAATCAGTCATGCTATAAAGACGCAGCCAGTGCCATGCTCGACATCCTTTCGCTTTCAGAGCCTTTCACGAAGCTTCTGAGAGAGTCTTTGAGGGTATCTCCAACCTGTGTCTACAGAGAGAGATCGAGAAGCAGCTTCTCCCGGTCCAGAGCGCGTATACGCAGTGGCAGATGGTCGAGCTGGGTATTTCTCCCTTGCCTGGCGTCCTTTGGGTCCGGTCCTCCAAGAGCGGTTTGTATATAGGAAAAAAGCTTTCCTAAAAGAGCAACACGGTCGTGCAGCGCGTCTTTTTCAAGACGTCACTCCGACCGTGCGTTTCTGGATGCGGTGGTTTCCTATCCCCGGATGATGGGCACGAGCACAGCGTTTCATGTCTGGGGGTCCAGCATGTTAATGCGGTGCTCGCGGGCAGTGCATGCCATCACTGATGTCATGTCTGTTGCGCAGTTAAGATCGCGGCTCGCTCTTGCAAAAGAGCCACCCACCCCAGTTGTCCCCCGCACTGCGGTTGGCACTCGGGCAGATCTGAGGGTTTCAGTGAGAGTAAATCCGCCGCCCCCGGGCCGTGGACCTCTCGCTCCTCCACGCGCTCCATCCAAGCTTCAGGTGAAGAGAAGCGCTCCGTCCTTGGATGGTCGCTCTCTCACCTGATGACACCGGGGGTCAGATGTCCATCGCTGCATCGGAGGATGGGCTGTCATTGTCTGATGAGGATGCGAGCCCGCTCGCTCCCTCCCTCCGGGGTGGAGAGCGCGGCGTTAGCATCTAAAAAGCAGACAGTGATGGCCGTGCTTTCTCGGGCTGCTTCGGCCGTGGGTCTGGTGATGGTTTATCCCCCAGCCCCGCGGCCGGACCGACTAGATGGGTGTATGTGGAGGATATAAGGAGGCAAGACCTTCAAAGCCTCCCGTCCCCTTCTTCCCGGAAGTGCACAGTAAACTCACGCTGTCCTGAGGGCACTTTTTTCTGCCCGATCTGCGTGCGCTTCCATCCTCACCATCCTTGGAGGTTGGGCTGTCAAGGTCTGACGAGGATTCGAACCCGCTCGCTCCCTCCGGGACTTTGAGCGCGGCGTCGAATCCAGAAGCAGACTTTGCGGCTGTGCTTCCCCAGGCTGCTTCGGCCGTGGCTCTGGAGATGGTTTATCCCCCAGCTCCGCGGCCGGACCGATTAGAGGGGTGTGATGTGGAGGATGAAGGCGAGACCTTCTAAGCCTCCCCATCCCCTTCTTCCTGGATGGGCACAGTAGGCTCACGCAGTGTGCTGCGTGCGCCTTCCCCCTCACCATGCACGCTATGGCCACCTACCAGCGCTACCAAGCGCAGGCGCTGGCCCGGCTGCGCGAGGATGGTTCTGACCCAGGACTGAGCATGCGCTCCGCACCGCAACCGACTATGCTCTTACAAAAAAAAAAAAAAAAAAAAGTCGGCTGTGTGTGCCCTGGGAAGGACGATGATCACATCCGTGATCCAGGAATGCCACCTCAGGCTAAACCTGGTGATGTGCGTGACGTTGACAAAGTTCGCTTTCTTAACTCACCCATATCCCAGGCTGGCCTGTTCGGCGACACTGGCAGTGAATTCGCCCAGGAATTCACGCCGGTGATAGAGCAGTCGGAGGCGATGGGCGAGGTCTCTATCGGCGGGATTGTATGACCGCTCCCCCCCGCCGAGCCATCCACATCCACTGCTTTTTCGCCGAGGACGCCCGCCCGCAGCTTTGCTTCGCCGCCCCGCCTGCGCCTCCGGCCACGCGGCTGCGCCGAGCATCGCGCAGGCAACCAGCGTCCCCCGCCCAGGGCGCCGCTAAGTTCGGTAAAACGGACCGCGAAGCGTCCCTGAGGCGGGCCATCTGGGGAGGAGGGAATTTGCTCTTTCCCCGCTGGAGGGCGGGGCACGTTATTTAAAGGCGTAAAAAAAAAAAAAAAAAAACGCCATCAAAATCCTCAGTGAAAGAGCACTTTTCCCCTCCTCCGGATGTGACAGCCCGAACACTGCCAGTCTGGGACGCTATGCCTTCCAGCTCGCAGGATCGGTGCATTTCGCCAATGGCTCATGGAGCACGAGAGAACGGTCTCCTTTCTCTCCACTCCCAGCCCCTCTCCTGGAGTTTGAGTGCGAGACGAGAACATCTCCTCTCCTGCTCTCCTGTGGGACCCCAGCGCTCCCCGGATGAGCCCACTCACTCCACGCTGCCCCGCCGCTGGCACGTCAGCGATCGTGCGGGTGGGACCATTTGCGGGGGCTCTGCCTGCCTGGTTAGCGCGGGCCAGCCCATCGCAATGGCTCATCCATACGACCAGACTCGGCTATGCGATTCAGTTCGCTAAACGGCCTCCCAGGTTCACGGGCGACCAGGGTCAGTCCTGCGTCCGCCCCTGTCTTGCGAGAGGAGATTGCTGTCCTCCTGGCGAAGGATGCAATCGAGCCGGCCCTCCAGCCGAGATGGAGCGCGGGTTTTACAGCCCGCACTTCATCGTGCCCCCAAAAAAAAAAAAAAAAAAAAGCGGTGGGCTATGGCCAATCCTATATCTGCACATTTTGAACCGCTGCCTTCACTGGCTGCGCTCCGAAATGCTTACGCAGATGCGCATCACGCGATGCGTTCGTCCTCAGGATTGGTTTGCAGCAATAGATCTGAAGGACGCGTATTTTCATATCTCCACACTTCCACGCCACCGGCAGTTTCTGCGGTTTGCGTTTGAAGGTCGAGCGTGGCAATACAAGGTCCTCCCCTTCGGGCTCTCTCTGTCTCCGCGAGTTTTCACCAAGCTCGCGGAGGGTGCCCTCGCGCCCCTTCGGCTCGCCGGCATCCGCACGCTCAATTATTTCGATGACTGGCTGATTTTTAGCCCACTCTCGGGAGCAATTGATTATGCACAGAGACAAGGTGCTCCGGCACCTCCGCCCGTTGGGGTTTCAGGTCAACCGAGAAAAGAGCAAGCTCGCCTCCGTGCAGAGCATCTCCTTTCTCTGGTTGGAGCTGGACTCGATCACTATGGAGGCGCGCCTCTCACGAGAGCGCGCCGAGGTAATGCTGAACTGTCTGAGAGAGTTCGACAGGAAAAAAAGTGGTCCCCCTGAAATTATTTCAGAGGCTCCTGGGGCATATGGCATCCGTAGCCGCGGCCACGCCGCTCGGATTGCTCCATATGAGACCACTACAGCATTGGCTTCACGATCGGGTCCCCAGACGCGCATGGCACGCGGGCACACACCGAGTGACTGTCACTGCGCTGTGTCACCGCACCCGCACCCCCTGGAAAGGACCCCTTCTTCCTACGGGCCAGTGTGCCCCTAGGTCAGGCGTCCAGGCAGGCTGTCGTTTCGGCAGATGCCTCCAGTATGGGGTGGGGGGGCCGTGTGTAGCGGGCATGCTGCTGCGGACCTGTGGAGGGGAACCCAGCTGCATTGGCATATCAACTGCCTAGAGCTGTTGGCAGTGTTTCTCGCTCTGCGCCGCTTTTTACCGGTGCTGAGGGGGGCAACACGTGCTGGTCAGGACGGACAGCACGGCCGCGGTAGCGTATTCCATCCGGATGGGGGGTATACGCTCCCGCTGCATGTCTCAGCTCGCTCGCCGTCTGCTCCTCTGGAGTCATACGCGGCTGAAGTCGCTGCTTGCTATTCACACCCCGGATGGGCTCAACCGTGCGGCCAACAGGCTCTCACGGCAGCTCCTTCCCCGGGAGAATGGCGACTCCACCCCGAGTCATGCGTAAGTATGCACTCCCCCCAGTGAGCCTACTCGCGCAGTTTCTGTGCAAGGTCAGGGAGGACGAGGGGCAGGTCTTGCTAGTTGCGCCCCTGGCCCAACCGGACCTGGATATCAGAACTCTCCCTCCTCGCGACGCCCCCCCTGGCGAGTCCCTTTGAGAGAGGACCTACTCTCTCAGGGACAGGGCACCATCTGGCACCCTCGCTTAGTTCTGTGGAACCTCCACGTGGGGTCCATAAGACGCGACGAGGAAGACTTAGGTAACCTACCGGTGGCGGTGGTTAATACCATCACTCAGGCTAGTGCACCCTCTACGAGGCATGCCTACGCCCTGGAGTGGAGTCTATTCACTGAGTGGTGCGCTTCTCGCCGAGAAGACCCCCGATCTTGCCAGATCAGTGTTGTGCTTTCTTTCCTTCAGGACAGGTGGAGCGAAGGCTGTCGCGCTCCACACTGAGGGTTTACGTGGCCACCATCTCCGCTCATCATGATGCGTGGATGGCGGCACCGTGGGGAGGCATAACCTCATCATCCAGTTCCTCAGAGGTGCGAGGCGGATGTTTTCCCCCGCCCCCCTCTCATACCCTCTTGAGATCTCGCGGTAGTGCTACGAGCCTACGTGGGGATCCCTTCGAACCACTCGACTCAGTATCCTTGAGATTTCTGTCCTTGAAGACAGCTCTGCTGGTCGTGTTGGCATCGGTTAAGAGGGTTAGGTACCTGGAGGCATTTTCGGTCAGTGACTCGTGCCTAGAATTCGGGCCGGCCTACTCTCACGTTGTCCTGAGACCCCGGCCCGGCTATGTGCCCAAGGTTCCTACCACATCGTTTTAACAATCAGGTAGTGAGCCTGCAAGCGCTGCCCACGGAGGAGGCAGACCCAGCCCTTTCATTGTTGTGTCCTGTTCGCGCTTTGCGAATATATGGGGACCACACTCAGAGCCTTAGATCCTCTGACCAGCTCTTTGTCCATTACAGTGGTCGGCAGATGGGAAGTGCCGTATCTAAACAGAGGTTGGCCCACTGGATAGTGGATGCCATCTCCCTCGCCTTTGGGCCAGGGTGAGCCGTGTCCCCCGGGGGTGAGAGCGCACTCCACTACTGGAGCATCGCATCCTCCTGGGCGTTAGCACGCGGCGCCTCTCTGACAGACATTTGTAGA